>NW_027175314.1:0-30000 GCF_028021215.1 Eschrichtius robustus
GGGTTAGGGTTAGGGTACGCGTTAGGGTTAGGGTAGTTATTAAACCTATCCCACTCTCTAGATACACTTTAGCACGTCAAGGAATATTATTTGGGGGTCCAGCCATGGAGAAGAGTTTAGACACTAGGAGAAGATAAGGAACACACCCATTATCCTGAAATCACATTAGGATTCTCTTTTTAACCTGTTCCTTAATACACTAGTGCTTAGGAAATCTATTGGAGGCAGAAGCAGTCAAGGGTAGCTTAGGGTTAGGGTTAGGGATAGGTTTAGGGTTAGGGTACGGCTTAGGATATGGGTTCGGGTCCGGCTTTGGGTATGGCGTAGGGTATGGGTTAGGGTTAGGGTTAGGGTTAGTTTGAGGGTTAGGGCTCGGTTTAGGTTACGGGTTAGGATTAGGGTACGTGTAAGGGTTAGGGTAGGGGTTAGGGTTAGGGTACGCGTTAGGGTTAGGGTAGTTATTAAACCTATCCCACTCTCTAGATATCCCTTAGCACGTCAAGGAATATTATTTGGGGGTCCAGCCATGGAGAAGAGTTTAGACACTAGGAGAAGATAAGGAACACACCCATTATCAAGAAATCACATTAGGATTCTCTTTTTAACCTGTTCCTTAAAACACTAGTGCTTAGGAAATCTATTGGAGGCAGAAGCAGTCAAGGGTAGCTTAGGGTTAGGGTTAGGGTTAGGGTTAGGGTTAGGGTACGGCTTAGGGTACGGGTTCGGGTACGGGTTCGTGTACGGCGTATGGTATGGGTTAGGGTTAGGGTTAGGGATAGTTTGAAGGTTAGGGCTCGGTTTAGGGTACGGGTTAGGATTAGGGTTCGTGTTAGGGTTAGGGTAGGGGTTAGGGTTAGGGTACGCGTTAGGTTTAGGATAGTTATTAAACCTATCCCACTCTCTAGATACCCCTTAGCACGTCAAGGAATATTATTTGGGGGTCCAGCCATGGAGAAGAGCTTAGACACTAGGAGAAGATAAGGAACACACCCATTATCCTGAAATCACATTAGGATTCTCTTTTTAACCTGTTCCTTAATACACTAGTGCTTAGGAAATCTATTAGAGGCAGAAGCAGTGAAGGGTAGCTTAGGGTTAGGGTTAGGGTTAGGGTTAGGGTACGGCTTAGGGAACGGGTTCGGGTTCGGGTTCGGGTACGGCGTAGGGTATGGGTTAGGGTTAGGGTTAGGGTTAGTTTGAGGGTTAGGGCTCGGTTTAGGGTACGGGTTAGGATTAGTGTACGTGTTAGGGTTAGGGTAGAGTTTAGGGTTAGGGTACGCGTTAGGGTTAGGGTAGTTATTAAACCTATCCCACTCTCTAGATACCCCTTAGCACGTCAAGGAATATTATTTGGGGGTCCAGCCATGGAGAAGAGTTTAGACACTAGGAGAAGATAAGGAACACACCCATTATCCTGAAATCACATTAGGATTCTCTTTTTAACCTGTTCCTTAAAACACTAGTGCTTAGGAAATCTATTGGAGGCAGAAGCAGTCAAGGGTAGCTTAGGGTTAGGGTTAGGGTTAGGGTTAGGGTTAGGGTTAGTGTTAGGGTACGGGTTCTGGTACGGGTTCGGGTACGGCGTTGGGTATGGGTTAGGGTTAGGGTTAGGGTTAGTTTGAGGGTTAGGGCTCGGTTTAGGGTACGGGTTAGGATTAGGGTACGTGTTAGGGTTAGGGTAGGGGTTAGGGTTAGGCTACGCGTTAGGGTTAGGGTAGTTATTAAACCTATCCCACTCTCTAGATACCCCTTAGCACGTCAAGGAATATTATTTGGGGGTCCAGCCATGGAGAAGAATTTAGACACTAGGAGAAGATAAGGAACACACCCATTATCAAGAAATCACATTAGGATTCTCTTTTTAACCTGTTCCTTAAAACACTAGTGCTTAGGAAATCTATTGGAGGCAGAAGCAGTCAAGGGTAGCTTAGGGTTAGGGTTAGGGTTAGGGTACGGCTTAGGGTACGGGTTCGGGTACGGGTTCGTGTACGGCGTAGGGTATGGGTTAGGGTTAGGGTTAGGGTTAGTTTGAAGGTTAGGGCTCGGTTTAGGGTACGGGTTAGGATTAGGGTTCGTGTTAGGGTTAGGGTAGGGGTTAGGGTTAGGGTACGCGTTAGGTTTAGGGTAGTTATTAAACCTATCCCACTCTCTAGATACACCTTAGCACGTCAAGGAATATTATTTGGCGGTCCAGCCATGGAGAAGAGCTTAGACACTAGGAGAAGATAAGGAACACACCCATTATCCTGAAATCACATTAGGATTCTCTTTTTAACCTGTTCCTTAATACACTAGTGCTTAGGAAATCTATTAGAGGCAGAAGCAGTGAAGGGTAGCTTAGGGTTAGGGTTAGGGTTAGGTTTAGGGTTAGGGTTAGGGTACGGCTTAGGGAACGGGTTCGGGTTCGGGTTCGGGTACGGCGTAGGGTATGGGTTAGGTTTAGGGTTAGGGTTAGTTTGAGGGTTAGGGCTCGGTTTAGGGTACGGGTTAGGATTAGGGTACGTGTTAGGGTTAGGGTAGGGGTTAGGGTTAGGGTACGCGTTAGGGTTAGGGTAGTTATTAAACCTATCCCACTCTCTAGATACCCTTTAGCACGTCAAGGAATATTATTTGGGGGTACATCCATGGAGAAGAGTTTAGACACTAGGAGAAGATAAGGAACACACCCATTATCCTGAAATCACATTAGGATTCTCTTTTTAACCTGTTCCTTAAAACACTAGTGCTTAGGAAATCTATTGGAGGCAGAAGCAGTCAAGGGTAGCTTAGGGTTAGGGTTAGGGTTAGGGTACGGCTTAGGGTACGGGTTCGGGTACGGGTTTGGATATGGCGTAGGGTATGGGTTAGGGTTAGGGTTAGGGTTAGTTTGAGGGTTAGGGCTCGGTTTAGGGTTCGGGTTAAGATTAGTGTACGTGTTAGGTTTAGGGTAGGGGTTAGGGTTAGGGTACGCGTTAGGGTTAGGGTAGTTATTAAACCTATCCCACTCTCTAGATACCCTTTAGCACGTCAAGGAATATTATTTGGGGGTCCAGCCATGGAGAAGAGTTTAGACACTAGGAGAAGATAAGGAACACACCCATTATCCTGAAATCACATTAGGATTCTCTTTTTAACCTGTTCCTTAAAACACTAGTGCTTAGGAAATCTATTGGAGGCAGAAGCAGTGAAGGGTAGCTTAGGGTTAGGGTTAGGGATAGGTTCAGGGTTAGGGTACGGCTTAGGGTATGGGTTCGGGTCCGGGTTTGGGTATGGCGTAGGGTATGGGTTAGGGTTAGGGTTAGGGTTAGTTTGAGGTTTAGGGCTCGGTTTAGGTTACGGGTTAGGATTAGTGTACGTGTTAGGGTTAGGGTAGAGGTTAGGGTTAGGGTACGCGTTAGGGTTAGGGTAGTTATTAAACCTATCCCACTCTCTAGATACCCCTTAGCACGTCAAGGAATATTATTTGGGGGTCCAGCCATGGAGAAGAGTTTAGACACTAGGAGAAGATAAGGAACACACCCATTATCAAGAAATCACATTAGGATTCTCTTTTTAACCTGTTCCTTAAAACACTAGTGCTTAGGAAATCTATTGGAGGCAGAAGCAGTCAAGGGTAGCTTAGGGTTAGGGTTAGGGTTAGGGTTAGGGTTAGGGTACGGCTTAGGGTACGGGTTCGGGTACGGGTTCGTGTACGGCGTATGGTATGGGTTAGGGTTAGGGTTAGGGATAGTTTGAAGGTTAGGGCTCGGTTTAGGGTACGGGTTAGGATTAGGGTTCGTGTTAGGGTTAGGGTAGGGGTTAGGGTTAGGGTACGCTTTAGGTTTAGGGTAGTTATTAAACCTATCCCACTCTCTAGATACCCCTTAGCACGTCAAGGAATATTATTTGGGGGTCCAGCCATGGAGAAGAGTTTAGACACTAGGAGAAGATAAGGAACACACCCATTATCCTGAAATCACATTAGGATTCTCTTTTTAACCTGTTCCTTAATACACTATTGCTTAGAAAATCTATTAGAGGCAGAAGCAGTGAAGGGTAGCTTAGGGTTAGGGTTTGGGTTAGGTTTAGGTTTAGGGTTAGGGTACGGCTTAGGGAACGGGTTCGGGTTCGGTTCGGGTACGGCGTAGGGTATGGGTTAGGGTTAGGGTTAGGGTTAGTTTGAGGGTTAGGGCTCGGTTTAGGGTACGGGTTAGGATTAGTGTACGTGTTAGGGTTAGGGTAGAGGTTAGGGTTAGGGTACGCGTTAGGGTTAGGGTAGTTATTAAAGCTATCCCACTCTCTAGATACCCCTTAGCACGTCAAGGAATATTATTTGGGGGTCCAGCCATGGAGAAGAGTTTAGACACTAGGAGAAGATAAGGAACACACCCATTATTAAGAAATCACATTACGATTCTCTTTTTAACCTGTTCCTTAAAACACTAGTGCTTAGGAAATCTATTGGAGGCAGAAGCAGTCAAGGGTAGCTTAGGGTTAGGGTTAGGGTTAGGGTTAGGGTTATTGTTAGGGTAAGGCTTAGAGTACGGGTTCGGGTACGGGTTCGGGTACGGCGTAGGGTATGGGTTAGGGTTAGGGTTAGGGTTAGTTTGAGGGTTAGGGCTCGGTTTAGGGTACGGGTTAGGATTAGGGTACGTGTTAGGTTTAGGGTAGGTGTTAGGGTTAGGGTACGCGTTAGGGTTAGGGTAGTTATTAAACCTATCCCACTCTCTAGATACCCCTTAGCACGTCAAGGAATATTATTTGGGGGTCCAGCCATGGAGAAGAGTTTAGACACTAGGAGAAGATAAGGAACACACCCATTATCCTGAAATCACATTAGGATTCTCTTTTTAACCTGTTCCTTAAAACACTAGTGCTTAGGAAATCTATTGGAGGCAGAAGCAGTCAAGGGTAGCTTAGGGTTAGGGTTTTGGTTAGGGTACGGCTTAGGGTACGGGTTCGGGTACGGGTTCGGGTACGGGTTTGGGTATGGCGTACGATATGGGTTAGGGTTAGGGTTAGGGTTAGTTTGAGGGTTAGGGCTCGGTGTAGGGTACGGGTTAGGATTAGGGTACGTGTTAGGGTTAGGGTAGGGTTTAGGGTTAGGGTACGCGTTAGGGTTAGGGTAGTTATTAAACCTATCCCACTCCCTAGATACCCCTTAGCACGTCAAGGAATATTATTTGGGGGTCCAGCCATGGAGAAGAGTTTAGACAGTAGGAGAAGATAAGGAACACACCCATTATCCTGAAATCACATTAGGATTCTCTTTTTAACCTGTTCCTTAATACACTAGTGCTTAGGAAATCTATTGGAGGCAGAAGCAGTCAAGGGTAGCTTAGGGTTAGGGTTAGGTTTAGGTTTAGGGTTAGGGTTACGGTTAGGGTTAGGGTACGGCTTAGTGTACGGGTTCGGGTACGGGTTCGGGTATGGCGTAGGGTATGGGTTAGGGTTAGGGTTAGGGTTAGTTTGAGGGTTAGGGCTCGGTTTAGGTTACGGGTTAGGATTAGGGTACGTCTTAGGGTTAGGGTAGGGGTTACGGTTAGGGTACGCGTTAGGGTTAGGGTAGTTATTAAACCTATCCAACTCCCTAGATAGCCCTTAGCACGTCAAGGAATATTATTTGGGGGTCCAGCCATGGAGAAGAGTTTAGACACTAGGAGAAATGAGGAACACACCCATTATCAAGAAATCACATTAGGATTCTCTTTTTAACCTGTTCCTTAAAACACTAGTGCTTAGGAAATCTATTGGAGGCAGAAGCAGTCAAGGGTAGCTTAGGGTTAGGGTTAGGGTTAGGGTTAGGGTTAGCTTTAGGGTACGGTTAGGGTACGGGTTCGGGTACGGGTTCGGGTACGGCGTAGGGTATGGGTTAGGGTTAGGGTTAGGGTTAGTTTGAGGGTTAGGGCTCGGTTTAGGATACGGGTTAGGATTAGGGTACGTGTTAGGGTTAGGGTACGCGTTAGGGTTAGGGTAGTTATTAAACCTATCCCACTCTCTAGATACCCCTTAGCACGTCAAGGAATATTATTTGGGTGTCCAGCCATGGAGAAGTGTTTAGACACTAGGAGAAGATAGGGAACACACCCATTATCAAGAAATCACATTAGGATTCTCTTTTTAACCTGTTCCTTAAAACACTAGTGCTTAGGAAATCTATTGGAGGCAGAAGCATTCAAGGGTAGCTTAGGGTTAGGGTTAGGTTTAGGGTTAGGGTTAGGGTTAGGGTACGGCTTAGGGTACGGTTTCGGGTACGGGTTCGTGTACGGCGTAGGGTATGGGTTAGGGTTAGGGTTAGTTTGAAGGTTAGGGCTCGGTTTAGGGTACGGGTTAGGATTAGGGTTCGTGTTAGGGTTAGGGTAGGGGTTAGGGTTAGGGTACGCGTTAGGGTTAGGGTAGTTATTAAACCTATCCCACTCTCTAGATACCCTTTAGCACGTCAAGGAATATTATTTGGGGGTCCAGCCATGGAGAAGAGTTTAGACACTAGGAGAAGATAAGGAACACACCCATTATCAAGAAATCACATTAGGATTCTCTTTTTAACCTGTTCCTTAAAACACTAGTGCTTTGGAAATCTATTGGAGGCAGAAGCAGTCAAGGGTAGCTTAGGGTTAGGGTTAGGGTTAGGGTACGGCTTAGGGTACGGGTTCGGGTACGGGTTCGGGTACGGGTTCTGGTACGGCGTAGGGTATGGGTTAGGGTTAGGGTTAGTGTTAGTTTGAGGGTTAGGGCTCGGTTTAGGTTACGGGTTAGGATTAGGGTACGTGTTAGGGTTAGGGTAGGGGTTAGGGTTAGGGTACGCGTTAGGGTTAGGGTAGTTATTAAACCTATCCCACTCTCTAGATACCCCTTAGCACGTCAAGGAATATTATTTGGGTGTCCAGCCATGGAGAAGAGTTTAGACACTAGGAGAAGATAAGGAACACACCCATTATCAATAAATCACATTAGGATTCTCTTTTTAACCTGTTCCTTAAAACACTAGTGCTTAGGAAATCTATTGGAGGCAGAAGCAGTCAAGGGTAGCTTAGGGTTAGGGTTTGGGTTAGGGTACGGCTTAGGGTACGGGTTCGGGTACGGGTTCGGGTACGGGTTTGGTTATGGCGTACGATATGGGTTAGGGTTAGGGTTAGGGTTAGTTTGAGGGTTAGGGCTCGGTGTAGGGTACGGGTTAGGATTAGGGTACGTGTTAGGGTTAGGGTAGGGTTTAGGGTTAGGGTACGCGTTAGGGTTAGGGTAGTTATTAAACCTATCCCACTCTCTAGATACCCCTTAGCACGTCAAGGAATATTATTTGGGGGTCCAGCCATGGAGAAGAGTTTAGACACTAGGAGAAGATAAGGAACACACCCATTATCAAGAAATCACATTAGGATTCTCTTTTTAACCTGTTCCTTAAAACACTAGTGCTTAGGAAATCTATTGGAGGCAGAAGCAGTCAAGGGTAGCTTAGGGTTAGGGTTAGGGTTAGGGTTAGGGTACGGCTTAGGGTACGGGTTCGGGTACGGGTTCGTGTACGGCGTAGGGTATGGGTTAGGGTTAAGGTTAGGGTTAGTTTGAAGGTTAGGGCTCGGTTTAGGGTACGGGTTAGGATTAGGGTTCGTGTTAGGGTTAGGGTAGGGGTTAGGGTTAGGGTACGCGTTAGGGTTAGGGTAGTTATTAAACCTATCCCACTCCCTAGATACCCCTTAGCACGTCAAGGAATATTATTTGGGGGTCCAGCCATGGAGAAGAGTTTAGACAGTAGGAGAAGATAAGGAACACACCCATTATCCTGAAATCACATTAGGATTCTCTTTTTAACCTGTTCCTTAATACACTAGTGCTTAGGAAATCTATTGGAGGCAGAAGCAGTGAAGGGTAGCTTAGGGTTAGGGTTAGGTTTAGGTTTAGGGTTAGGGTTAGGGTTAGGGTTAGGGTACGGCTTAGTGTACGGGTTCGGGTACGGGTTCGGGTATGGCGTAGGGTATGGGTTAGGGTTAGGGTTAGGGTTAGTTTGAGGGTTAGGGCTCGGTTTAGGTTACGGGTTAGGATTAGGGTACGTCTTAGGGTTAGGGTAGGGGTTAGGGTTAGGGTAGTTATTAAACCTATCCCACTCTCTAGATACCCCTTAGCACGTCAAGGAATATTATTTGGGGGTCCAGCCATGGAGAAGAGTTTAGACACTAGGAGAAGATAAGGAACACACCCATTATCAAGAAATCACATTAGGATTCTCTTTTTAACCTGTTCCTTAAAACACTAGTGCTTAGGAAATCTATTGGAGGCAGAAGCAGTCAAGGGTAGCTTAGGGTTAGGGTTAGGGTTAGGGTACGGCTTAGGGTACGGGTTTGGGTACGGGTTCGGGTACGGGTTCGGGTACGGCGTAGGGTATGGGTTAGGTTTAGGGTTAGGGTTAGTTTGAGGGTTAGGGCTCGGTTTAGGTTACGGGTTAGGATTAGGGTACGTGTTAGGGTTAGGGTAGGGGTTAGGGTTAGGGTACGCGTTAGGGTTAGGGTAGTTATTAAACCTATCCCACTCTCTAGATACCCCTTAGCACGTCAAGGAATATTATTTGGGGGTCCAGACATGGAGAAGAGTTTAGACACTAGGAGAAGATAAGGAACACACCCATTATCAATAAATCACATTAGGATTCTCTTTTTAACCTGTTCCTTAAAACACTAGTGCTTAGGAAATCTATCGGAGGCAGAAGCAGTAAAGGGTAGCTTAGGGTTAGGGTTTGGGTTAGGGTACGGCTTAGGGTACGGGTTCGGGTACGGGTTCGGGTACGGGTTTGGGTATGGCATACGATATGGGTTAGGGTTAGGGTTAGGGTTAGTTTGAGGGTTAGGGCTCGGTGTAGGGTACGGGTTAGGATTAGGGTACGTGTTAGGGTTAGGGTAGGGGTTAGGGTTAGGGTACGCGTTAGGGTTAGGGTAGTTATTAAACCTATCCCACTCTCTAGATACCCCTTAGCACGTCAAGGAATATTATTTGGGTGTCCAGCCATGGAGAAGAGTTTAGACACTAGGAGAAGATAAGGAACACACCCATTATCAAGAAATCACATTAGGATTCTCTTTTTAACCTGTTCCTTAAAACACTAGTGCTTAGGAAATCTATTGGAGGCAGAAGCAGTCAAGGGTAGCTTAGGGTTAGGGTTAGGGTTAGGGTTAGGGTTAGGGTACGGCTTAGGGTACGGGTTCGGGAACGGGTTCGTGTATGGCGTAGGGTATGGGTTAGGGTTAGGGTTAGGGTTAGTTTGAAGGTTAGGTCTCGGTTTAAGGTATGGGTTAGGATTAGGGTTCGTGTTAGGGTTAGGGTAGGGGTTAGGGTTAGGGTACGCGTTAGGGTTAGGGTAGTTATTAAACCTATCCCACTCCCTAGATACCCCTTAGCACGTCAAGGAATATTATTTGGGGGTCCAGCCATGGAGAAGAATTTAGACAGTAGGAGAAGATGAGGAACACACCCATTATCAAGAAATCACATTAAGATTCTCTTTTTAACCTGTTCCTTAAAACACTAGTGCTTAGGAAATCTATTGGAGGCAGAAGCAGTCAAGGGTAGCTTAGGGTTAGGGTTAGGGGTAGGGTTAGGGTTAGGGTTAGTTTGAGGGTTAGGGCTCGGTTTAGGGTACGGGTTAGGATTAGGGTTCGTGTTAGGGTTAGGGTACGCGTTAGGGTTAGGGTAGTTATTAAACCTATCCCACTCTCTAGATAACCCTTAGCACGTCAAGGAATATTATTTGGGGGTCCAGCCATGGAGAAGAGTTTAGACACTAGGAGAAGATAAGGAACACACCCATTATCAAGAAATCACATTAGGATTCTCTTTTTAACCTGTTCCTTAAAACACTAGTGCTTAGGAAATCTATTGGAGGCAGAAGCAGTCAAGGGTAGCTTAGGGTTAGGGTTAGGTTTAGGGTTAGGTTTAGGGTTAGGGTACGGCTTAGGGTACGGTTTCGGGTACGGGTTCGTGTACGGCGTAGGGTATGGGTTAGGGTTAGGGTTAGTTTGAAGGTTAGGGCTCGGTTTAGGGTACGGGTTAGGATTAGGGTACGTGTTAGGGTTAGGGTAGGGGTTAGGGTTAGGGTACGCGTTAGGGTTAGGGTAGTTATTAAACCTATCCCACTCTCTAGATACCCCTTAGCACGTCAAGGAATATTATTGGGGGGTCCAGCCATGGAGAAGAGTTTAGACACTAGGAGAAGATAAGGAACACACCCATTATCAAGAAATCACATTAGGATTCTCTTTTTAACCTGTTCCTTAAAACACTAGTGCTTAGGAAATCTATTGGAGGCAGAAGCAGTCAAGGGTAGCTTAGGGTTAGGGTTCGGGTTAGGGTACGGCTTAGGGTACGGGTTCGGGTACGGGTTCGGGTACGGGTTCGGGTATGGCGTAGGGTATGGGTTACGTTTAGGGTTAGGGTTAGTTTGAGGGTTAGGGCTCGGTTTAGGTTACGGGTTAGGATTAGGGTACGTGTTAGGGTTAGGGTAGGTGTTAGGGTTAGGGTACGCGTTAGGGTTAGGGTAGTTATTAAACCTATCCCACTCTCTAGATACCCCTTAGCACGTCAAGGAATATTATTTGGGGGTCCAGCCATGGAGAAGAGTTTAGACACTCGGAGAAGATAAGGAACACACCCATTATCAATAAATCACGTTAGGATTCTCTTTTTAACCTGTTCCTTAAAACAATAGTGCTTAGGAAATCTATTGGAGGCAGAAGCAGTCAAGGGTAGCTTAGGGTTAGGGTTTGGGTTAGGGTACGGCTTAGGGTACGGGTTCGGGTACGGGTTCGGGTACGGGTTTGGGTATGGCGTACGATATGGGTTAGGGTTAGGGTTAGGGTTAGTTTGAGGGTTAGGGCTCGGTGTAGGGTACGGGTTAGGATTAGGGTTCGTGTTAGGGTTAGGGTAGGGGTTAGGGTTAGGGTACGCGTTAGGTTTAGGGTAGTTATTAAACCTATCCCACTCCCTAGATACCCCTTAGCACGTCAAGGAATATTATTTGGGGGTCCATCCATGGAGAAGAGTTCAGAAACTAGGAGAAGATAAGGAACACACCCATTATCAAGAAATCACATTAGGATTCTCTTTTTAACCTGTTCCTTAAAACACTAGTGCTTAGGAAATCTATTGGAGGCAGAAGCAGTCAAGTGTAGCTTAGGTTTAGGGTTAGGGTTAGGGTACGGCTTAGGGTACGGGTTCGGGTACGGGTTCGGGTACGGGTTTGGTTATTGCGTAGGGTATGGGTTAGGGTTAGGGTTAGTTTGAGGGTTAGGGCTCGGATTAGGGTACGGGTTAGGATTAGGGTACGTGTTAGGGTTAGGGTAGGGGTTAGGGTTAGGGTACGCGTTAGGGTTAGGGTAGTTATTAAACCTATCCCACTCTCTAGATACCCTTTAGCACGTCAAGGAATATTATTTGGGGGTCCAGCCATGGAGAAGAGTTTAGACACTAGGAGAAGATAAGGAACACACCCATTATCCTGAAATCACATTAGGATTCTCTTTTTAACCTGTTCCTTAAAACACTAGTGCTTAGGAAATCTATTGGAGGCAGAAGAAGTCAAGGGTAGCTTAGGGTTAGGGTTAGGGTTAGGGTTAGGGTACGGCTTATGGTACGGGTTCGGGTACGGCTTCGGGTACGGCGTAGGGTATGGGTTAGGGTTAGGTTTAGGGTTAGTTTGAGGGTTAGGGCTCGGTTTAGGGTAAGGGTTAGGATTAGGGTACGTGTTAGGGTTAGGGTACGCGTTAGGGTTAGTGTAGTTATTAAACCTATCCCACTCTCTCGATACCCCTTAGCACGTCAAGGAATATTATTTGGGGGTCCAGCCATGGAGAAGAGTTTAGACACTAGGAGAAGATAAGGAACACACCCATTATCAAGAAATCACATTAGGATTCTCTTTTTAACCTGTTCCTTAAAACACTAGTGCTTAGGAAATCTATTGGAGGCAGAAGCAGTCAAGGGTAGCTTAGGGTTAGGGTTAGGGTTAGGGTTAGGGTTAGTGTTAGGGTATGGGTTCGGGTACGGGTTCGGGTACGGCGTAGGGTATGGGTTAGGGTTAGGGTTAGGGTTAGTTTGAGGGTTAGGGCTCGGTTTAGGGTACGGGTTAGGATTAGGGTACGTGTTAGTGTTAGGGTAGGGGTTAGGGTTAGGGTACGCGTTAGGGTTACGGTAGTTATTAAACCTATCCCACACTCTAGATACCCCTTAGCACGTCAAGGAATATTATTTGGGGGTCCAGCCATGGAGAAGAGTTTAGACACTAGGAGAAGATAAGGAACACACCCATTATCAAGAAATCACATTAGGATTCTCTTTTTAACCTGTTCCTTAAAACACTAGTGCTTAGGAAATCTATTGGAGGCAGAAGCAGTCAAAGGTAGCTTAGGGTTAGGGTTAGGGTTAGGGTACGGCTTAGGGTACGGGTTCGGGTACGGGTTTGGATATGGCATAGGGTATGGGTTAGGGTTAGGGTTAGGGTTAGTTTGAGGGTTAGGGCTCTTTTTAGGGTTCGGGTTATGATTAGTGTACGTGTTAGGGTTAGGGTAGGGGTTAGGGTTAGGGTACGCGTTAGGGTTAGGGTAGTTATTAAACCTATCCCACTCTCTAGATACCCTTTAGCACGTCAAGGAATATTATTTGGGGGTCCAGCCATGGAGAAGAGTTTAGACACTAGGAGAAGATAAGGAACACACCCATTATCCTGAAATCACATTAGGATTCTCTTTTTAACCTGTTCCTTAATACACTAGTGCTTAGGAAATCTATTGGAGGCAGAAGCAGTCAAGGGTAGCTTAGGGTTAGGGTTTGGGTTAGGGTACGGCTTAGGGTACGGGTTCGGGTACGGGTTCGGGTACGGGTTTGGGTATGGCGTACGATATGGGTTAGGGTTAGGGTTAGGGTTAGTTTGAGGGTTAGGGCTCGGTGTAGGGTACGGGTTAGGATTAGGGTACGTGTTAGGGTTAGGGTAGGGGTTAGGGTTAGGGTACGCGTTAGGGTTAGGGTAGTTATTAAACCTATCCCACTCTCTAGATACCCCTTAGCACGTCAAGGAATATTATTTGGGGGTCCAGCCATGGAGAAGAGTTTAGACACTAGGAGAAGATGAGGAACACACCCATTATCAAGAAATCACATTAGGATTCTCTTTTTAACCTGTTCCTTAAAACACTAGTGCTTAGGAAATCTATTGGAGGCAGAAGCAGTCAAGGGTAGCTTAGGGTTAGGGTTAGGGTTAGGGTTAGGGTTAGCTTTAGGGTACGGTTAGGGTACGGGTTCGGGTACGGGTTCGGGTACGGCGTAGGGTATGGGTTAGGGTTAGGGTTAGGGTTAGTTTGAGGGTTAGGGCTCGGTTTAGGATACGGGTTAGGATTAGGGTACGTGTTAGGGTTAGGGTACGCGTTAGGGTTAGGGTAGTTATTAAACCTATCCCACTCTCTAGATACCCCTTAGCACGTCAAGGAATATTATTTGGGTGTCCAGCCATGGAGAAGTGTTTAGACACTAGGAGAAGATAGGGAACACACCCATTATCAAGAAATCACATTAGGATTCTCTTTTTAACCTGTTCCTTAAAACACTAGTGCTTAGGAAATCTATTGGAGGCAGAAGCATTCAAGGGTAGCTTAGGGTTAGGGTTAGGTTTAGGGTTAGGGTTAGGGTTAGGGTACGGCTTAGGGTACGGTTTCGGGTACGGGTTCGTGTACGGCGTAGGGTATGGGTTAGGGTTAGGGTTAGTTTGAAGGTTAGGGCTCGGTTTAGGGTACGGGTTAGGATTAGGGTTCGTGTTAGGGTTAGGGTAGGGGTTAGGGTTAGGGTACGCGTTAGGGTTAGGGTAGTTATTAAACCTATCCCACTCTCTAGATACCCTTTAGCACGTCAAGGAATATTATTTGGGGGTCCAGCCATGGAGAAGAGTTTAGACACTAGGAGAAGATAAGGAACACACCCATTATCAAGAAATCACATTAGGATTCTCTTTTTAACCTGTTCCTTAAAACACTAGTGCTTTGGAAATCTATTGGAGGCAGAAGCAGTCAAGGGTAGCTTAGGGTTAGGGTTAGGGTTAGGGTACGGCTTAGGGTACGGGTTCGGGTACGGGTTCGGGTACGGGTTCTGGTACGGCGTAGGGTATGGGTTAGGGTTAGGGTTAGTGTTAGTTTGAGGGTTAGGGCTCGGTTTAGGTTACGGGTTAGGATTAGGGTACGTGTTAGGGTTAGGGTAGGGGTTAGGGTTAGGGTACGCGTTAGGGTTAGGGTAGTTATTAAACCTATCCCACTCTCTAGATACCCCTTAGCACGTCAAGGAATATTATTTGGGTGTCCAGCCATGGAGAAGAGTTTAGACACTAGGAGAAGATAAGGAACACACCCATTATCAATAAATCACATTAGGATTCTCTTTTTAACCTGTTCCTTAAAACACTAGTGCTTAGGAAATCTATTGGAGGCAGAAGCAGTCAAGGGTAGCTTAGGGTTAGGGTTTGGGTTAGGGTACGGCTTAGGGTACGGGTTCGGGTACGGGTTCGGGTACGGGTTTGGTTATGGCGTACGATATGGGTTAGGGTTAGGGTTAGGGTTAGTTTGAGGGTTAGGGCTCGGTGTAGGGTACGGGTTAGGATTAGGGTACGTGTTAGGGTTAGGGTAGGGTTTAGGGTTAGGGTACGCGTTAGGGTTAGGGTAGTTATTAAACCTATCCCACTCTCTAGATACCCCTTAGCACGTCAAGGAATATTATTTGGGGGTCCAGCCATGGAGAAGAGTTTAGACACTAGGAGAAGATAAGGAACACACCCATTATCAAGAAATCACATTAGGATTCTCTTTTTAACCTGTTCCTTAAAACACTAGTGCTTAGGAAATCTATTGGAGGCAGAAGCAGTCAAGGGTAGCTTAGGGTTAGGGTTAGGGTTAGGGTTAGGGTACGGCTTAGGGTACGGGTTCGGGTACGGGTTCGTGTACGGCGTAGGGTATGGGTTAGGGTTAAGGTTAGGGTTAGTTTGAAGGTTAGGGCTCGGTTTAGGGTACGGGTTAGGATTAGGGTTCGTGTTAGGGTTAGGGTAGGGGTTAGGGTTAGGGTACGCGTTAGGGTTAGGGTAGTTATTAAACCTATCCCACTCCCTAGATACCCCTTAGCACGTCAAGGAATATTATTTGGGGGTCCAGCCATGGAGAAGAGTTTAGACAGTAGGAGAAGATAAGGAACACACCCATTATCCTGAAATCACATTAGGATTCTCTTTTTAACCTGTTCCTTAATACACTAGTGCTTAGGAAATCTATTGGAGGCAGAAGCAGTGAAGGGTAGCTTAGGGTTAGGGTTAGGTTTAGGTTTAGGGTAAGGGTTAGGGTTAGGGTTAGGGTACGGCTTAGTGTACGGGTTCGGGTACGGGTTCGGGTATGGCGTAGGGTATGGGTTAGGGTTAGGGTTAGGGTTAGTTTGAGGGTTAGGGCTCGGTTTAGGTTACGGGTTAGGATTAGGGTACGTCTTAGGGTTAGGGTAGGGGTTAGGGTTAGGGTACGCGTTAGGGTTAGGGTAGTTATTAAACCTATCCCACTCTCTAGATAACCCTTAGCACGTCAAGGAATATTATTTGGGGGTCCAGCCATGGAGAAGAGTTTAGACACTAGGAGAAGATGAGGAACACACCCATTATCAAGAAATCACATTAGGATTCTCTTTTTAACCTGTTCCTTAAAACACTAGTGCTTAGGAAATCTATTGGAGGCAGAAGCAGTCAAGGGTAGCTTAGGGTTAGGGTTAGGGTTAGGGTTAGGGTTAGCTTTAGGGTACGGCTTAGGGTACGGGTTCAGGTACGGGTTCGGGTACGGCGTAGGGTATGGGTTAGGGTTAGGTTTAGGGTTAGTTTGAGGGTTAGGGCTCGGTTTAGGGTACGGGTTAGGATTAGGGTACGTGTTAGTGTTAGGGTACGCGTTAGGGTTAGGGTAGTTATTAAACCTATCCCACTCTCTAGATACCCCTTAGCACGTCAAGGAATATTATTTGGGGGTCCAGCCATGGAGAAGAGTTTAGACACTAGGAGAAGATAAGGAACACACCCATTATCAAGAAATCACATTAGGATTCTCTTTTTAACCTGTTCCTTAAAACACTAGTGCTTAGGAAATCTATTGGAGGCAGAAGCAGTCAAGGGTAGCTTAGGGTTAGGGTTAGGGTTAGGGTACGGCTTAGGGTACGGGTTTGGGTACGGGTTCGGGTACGGGTTCGGGTACGGCGTAGGGTATGGGTTAGGTTTAGGGTTAGGGTTAGTTTGAGGGTTAGGGCTCGGTTTAGGTTACGGGTTAGGATTAGGGTACGTGTTAGGGTTAGGGTAGGGGTTAGGGTTAGGGTACGCGTTAGGGTTAGGGTAGTTATTAAACCTATCCCACTCTCTAGATACCCCTTAGCACGTCAAGGAATATTATTTGGGGGTCCAGCCATGGAGAAGAGTTTAGACACTAGGAGAAGATAAGGAACACACCCATTATCAATAAATCACATTAGGATTCTCTTTTTAACCTGTTCCTTAAAACACTAGTGCTTAGGAAATCTATCGGAGGCAGAAGCAGTAAAGGGTAGCTTAGGGTTAGGGTTTGGGTTAGGGTACGGCTTAGGGTACGGGTTCGGGTACGGGTTCGGGTACGGGTTTGGGTATGGCATACGATATGGGTTAGGGTTAGGGTTAGGGTTAGTTTGAGGGTTAGGGCTCGGTGTAGGGTACGGGTTAGGATTAGGGTACATGTTAGGGTTAGGGTAGGGGTTAGGGTTAGGGTACGCGTTAGGGTTAGGGTAGTTATTAAACCTATCCCACTCTCTAGATACCCCTTAGCACGTCAAGGAATATTATTTGGGTGTCCAGCCATGGAGAAGAGTTTAGACACTAGGAGAAGATAAGGAACACACCCATTATCAAGAAATCACATTAGGATTCTCTTTTTAACCTGTTCCTTAAAACACTAGTGCTTAGGAAATCTATTGGAGGCAGAAGCAGTCAAGGGTAGCTTAGGGTTAGGGTTAGGGTTAGGGTTAGGGTTAGGGTACGGCTTAGGGTACGGGTTCGGGAACGGGTTCGTGTATGGCGTAGGGTATGGGTTAGGGTTAGGGTTAGGGTTAGTTTGAAGGTTAGGTCTCGGTTTAAGGTATGGGTTAGGATTAGGGTTCGTGTTAGGGTTAGGGTAGGGGTTAGGGTTAGGGTACGCGTTAGGGTTAGGGTAGTTATTAAACCTATCCCACTCCCTAGATACCCCTTAGCACGTCAAGGAATATTATTTGGGGGTCCAGCCATGGAGAAGAATTTAGACAGTAGGAGAAGATGAGGAACACACCCATTATCAAGAAATCACATTAAGATTCTCTTTTTAACCTGTTCCTTAAAACACTAGTGCTTAGGAAATCTATTGGAGGCAGAAGCAGTCAAGGGTAGCTTAGGGTTAGGGTTAGGGGTAGGGTTAGGGTTAGGGTTAGTTTGAGGGTTAGGGCTCGGTTTAGGGTACGGGTTAGGATTAGGGTTCGTGTTAGGGTTAGGGTACGCGTTAGGGTTAGGGTAGTTATTAAACCTATCCCACTCTCTAGATACCCCTTAGCACGTCAAGGAATATTATTTGGGTGTCCAGCCATGGAGAAGAGTTTAGACACTAGGAGAAGATAAGGAACACACCCATTATCAAGAAATCACATTAGGATTCTCTTTTTAACCTGTTCCTTAAAACACTAGTGCTTAGGAAATCTATTGGAGGCAGAAGCAGTCAAGGGTAGCTTAGGGTTAGGGTTAGGTTTAGGGTTAGGTTTAGGGTTAGGGTACGGCTTAGGGTACGGTTTCGGGTACGGGTTCGTGTACGGCGTAGGGTATGGGTTAGGGTTAGGGTTAGTTTGAAGGTTAGGGCTCGGTTTAGGGTACGGGTTAGGATTAGGGTACGTGTTAGGGTTAGGGTAGGGGTTAGGGTTAGGGTACGCGTTAGGGTTAGGGTAGTTATTAAACCTATCCCACTCTCTAGATACCCCTTAGCACGTCAAGGAATATTATTGGGGGGTCCAGCCATGGAGAAGAGTTTAGACACTAGGAGAAGATAAGGAACACACCCATTATCAAGAAATCACATTAGGATTCTCTTTTTAACCTGTTCCTTAAAACACTAGTGCTTAGGAAATCTATTGGAGGCAGAAGCAGTCAAGGGTAGCTTAGGGTTAGGTTTCGGGTTAGGGTACGGCTTAGGGTACGGGTTCGGGTACGGGTTCGGGTACGGGTTCGGGTACGGCGTAGGGTATGGGTTAGGTTTAGGGTTAGGGTTAGTTTGAGGGTTAGGGCTCGGTTTAGGTTACGGGTTAGGATTAGGGTACGTGTTAGGGTTAGGGTAGGTGTTAGGGTTAGGGTACGCGTTAGGGTTAGGGTAGTTATTAAACCTATCCCACTCTCTAGATACCCCTTAGCACGTCAAGGAATATTATTTGGGGGTCCAGCCATGGAGAAGAGTTTAGACACTCGGAGAAGATAAGGAACACACCCATTATCAATAAATCACGTTAGGATTCTCTTTTTAACCTGTTCCTTAAAACACTAGTGCTTAGGAAATCTATTGGAGGCAGAAGCAGTCAAGGGTAGCTTAGGGTTAGGGTTTGGGTTAGGGTACGGCTTAGGGTACGGGTTCGGGTACGGGTTCGGGTACGGGTTTGGGTATGGCGTACGATATGGGTTAGGGTTAGGGTTAGGGTTAGTTTGAGGGTTAGGGCTCGGTGTAGGGTACGGGTTAGGATTAGGGTACGTGTTAGGGTTAGGGTAGGGGTTAGGGTTAGGGTACGCGTTAGGGTTAGGGTAGTTATTAAACCTATCCCACTCTCTAGATACCCCTTAGCACGTCAAGGAATATTATTTGGGTGTCCAGCCATGGAGAAGAGTTTAGACACTAGGAGAAGATAAGGAACACACCCATTATCAAGAAATCACATTAGGATTCTCTTTTTAACCTGTTCCTTAAAACACTAGTGCTTAGGAAATCTATTGGAGGCAGAAGCAGTCAAGGGTAGCTTAGGGTTAGGGTTAGGGTTAGGGTTAGGGTTAGGGTACGGCTTAGGGTACGGGTTCGGGTACGGGTTCGAGTACGGCGTAGGGTATGGGTTAGGGTTAGGGTTAGGGTTAGTTTGAAGGTTAGGGCTCGGTTTAGGGTACGGGTTAGGATTAGGGTTCGTGTTAGGGTTAGGGTAGGGGTTAGGGTTAGGGTACGCGTTAGGTTTAGGGTAGTTATTAAACCTATCCCACTCCCTAGATACCCCTTAGCACGTCAAGGAATATTATTTGGGGGTCCATCCATGGAGAAGAGTTCAGAAACTAGGAGAAGATAAGGAACACACCCATTATCAAGAAATCACATTAGGATTCTCTTTTTAACCTGTTCCTTAAAACACTAGTGCTTAGGAAATCTATTGGAGGCAGAAGCAGTCAAGTGTAGCTTAGGTTTAGGGTTAGGGTTAGGGTACGGCTTAGGGTACGGGTTCGGGTACGGGTTTGGTTATTGCGTAGGGTATGGGTTAGGGTTAGGGTTAGTTTGAGGGTTAGGGCTCGGATTAGGGTACGGGTTAGGATTAGGGTACGTGTTAGGGTTAGGGTAGGGGTTAGGGTTAGGGTACGCGTTATGGTTAGGGTAGTTATTAAACCTATCCCACTCTCTAGATACCCTTTAGCACGTCAAGGATTATTATTTGGGGGTCCAGCCATGGAGAAGAGTTTAGACACTAGGAGAAGATAAGGAACACACCCATTATCCTGAAATCACATTAGGATTCTCTTTTTAACCTGTTCCTTAAAACACTAGTGCTTAGGAAATCTATTGGAGGCAGAAGAAGTCAAGGGTAGCTTAGGGTTAGGGTTAGGGTTAGGGTTAGGGTACGGCTTATGGTACGGGTTCGGGTACGGCTTCGGGTACGGCGTAGGGTATGGGTTAGGGTTAGGTTTAGGGTTAGTTTGAGGGTTAGGGCTCGGTTTAGGGTAAGGGTTAGGATTAGGGTACGTGTTAGGGTTAGGGTACGCGTTAGGGTTAGGGTAGTTATTAAACCTATCCCACTCTCTAGATACCCCTTAGCACGTCAAGGAATATTATTTGGGGGTCCAGCCATGGAGAAGAGTTTAGACACTAGGAGAAGTTAAGGAACACACCCATTATCAAGAAATCACATTAGGATTCTCTTTTTAACCTGTTCCTTAAAACACTAGTGCTTAGGAAATCTATTGGAGGCAGAAGCAGTCAAGGGTAGCTTAGGGTTAGGGTTAGGGTTAGGGTTAGGGTTAGTGTTAGGGTATGGGTTCGGGTACGGGTTCGGGTACGGCGTAGGGTATGGGTTCGGGTTAGGGTTAGGGTTAGTTTGAGGGTTAGGGCTCGGTTTAGGGTACGGGTTAGGATTAGGGTACGTGTTAGTGTTAGGGTAGGGGTTAGGGTTAGGGTACGCGTTAGGGTTACGGTAGTTATTAAACCTATCCCACACTCTAGATACCCCTTAGCACGTCAAGGAATATTATTTGGGGGTCCAGCCATGGAGAAGAGTTTAGACACTAGGAGAAGATAAGGAACACACCCATTATCAAGAAATCACATTAGGATTCTCTTTTTAACCTGTTCCTTAAAACACTAGTGCTTAGGAAATCTATTGGAGGCAGAAGCAGTCAAAGGTAGCTTAGGGTTAGGGTTAGGGTTAGGGTACGGCTTAGGGTACGGGTTCGGGTACGGGTTTGGATATGGCATAGGGTATGGGTTAGGGTTAGGGTTAGGGTTAGTTTGAGGGTTAGGGCTCTTTTTAGGGTTCGGGTTATGATTAGTGTACGTGTTAGGGTTAGGGTAGGGGTTAGGGTTAGGGTACGCGTTAGGGTTAGGGTAGTTATTAAACCTATCCCACTCTCTAGATACCCTTTAGCACGTCAAGGAATATTATTTGGGGGTCCAGCCATGGAGAAGAGTTTAGACACTAGGAGAAGATAAGGAACACACCCATTATCCTGAAATCACATTAGGATTCTCTTTTTAACCTGTTCCTTAATACACTAGTGCTTAGGAAATCTATTGGAGGCAGAAGCAGTCAAGGGTAGCTTAGGGTTAGGGTTTGGGTTAGGGTACGGCTTAGGGTACGGGTTCGGGTACGGGTTCGGGTACGGGTTTGGGTATGGCGTACGATATGGGTTAGGGTTAGGGTTAGGGTTAGTTTGAGGGTTAGGGCTCGGTGTAGGGTACGGGTTAGGATTAGGGTACGTGTTAGGGTTAGGGTAGGGGTTAGGGTTAGGGTACGCGTTAGGGTTAGAGTAGTTATTAAACCTATCCCACTCTCTAGATACCCCTTAGCACGTCAAGGAATATTATTTGGGTGTCCAGCCATGGAGAAGAGTTTAGACACTAGGAGAAGATAAGGAACACACCCATTATCAAGAAATCACATTAGGATTCTCTTTTTAACCTGTTCCTTAAAACACTAGTGCTTAGGAAATCTATTGGAGGCAGAAGCAGTCAAGGGTAGCTTAGGGTTAGGGTTAGGGTTAGGGTTAGGGTTAGGGTACGGCTTAGGTTACGGGTTCGGGTACGGGTTCGAGTACGGCGTAGGGTATGGGTTAGGGTTAGGGTTAGGGTTAGTTTGAAGGTTAGGGCTCGGTTTAGGGTACGGGTTAGGATTAGGGTTCGTGTTAGGGTTAGGGTAGGGGTTAGGGTTAGGGTACGCGTTAGGTTTAGGGTAGTTATTAAACCTATCCCACTCCCTAGATACCCCTTAGCACGTCAAGGAATATTATTTGGGGGTCCATCCATGGAGAAGAGTTCAGAAACTAGGAGAAGATAAGGAACACACCCATTATCAAGAAATCACATTAGGATTCTCTTTTTAACCTGTTCCTTAAAACACTAGTGCTTAGGAAATCTATTGGAGGCAGAAGCAGTCAAGTGTAGCTTAGGTTTAGGGTTAGGGTTAGGGTACGGCTTAGGGTACGGGTTCGGGTACGGGTTCGGGTACGGGTTTGGTTATTGCGTAGGGTATGGGTTAGGGTTAGGGTTAGTTTGAGGGTTAGGGCTCGGATTAGGGTACGGGTTAGGATTAGGGTACGTGTTAGGGTTAGGGTAGGGGTTAGGGTAGGGTACGCGTTAGGGTTAGGGTAGTTATTAAACCTATCCCACTCTCTAGATACCCTTTAGCACGTCAAGGAATATTATTTGGGGGTCCAGCCATGGAGAAGAGTTTAGACACTAGGAGAAGATAAGGAACACACCCATTATCCTGAAATCACATTAGGATTCTCTTTTTAACCTGTTCCTTAAAACACTAGTGCTTAGGAAATCTATTGGAGGCAGAAGAAGTCAAGGGTAGCTTAGGGTTAGGGTTAGGGTTAGGGTTAGGGTACGGCTTATGGTACGGGTTCGGGTACGGCTTCGGGTACGGCGTAGGGTATGGGTTAGGGTTAGGTTTAGGGTTAGTTTGAGGGTTAGGGCTCGGTTTAGGGTAAGGGTTAGGATTAGGGTACGTGTTAGGGTTAGGGTACGCGTTAGGGTTAGGGTAGTTATTAAACCTATCCCACTCTCTCGATACCCCTTAGCACGTCAAGGAATATTATTTGGGGGTCCAGCCATGGAGAAGAGTTTAGACACTAGGAGAAGATAAGGAACACACCCATTATCAAGAAATCACATTAGGATTCTCTTTTTAACCTGTTCCTTAAAACACTAGTGCTTAGGAAATCTATTGGAGGCAGAAGCAGTCAAGGGTAGCTTAGGGTTAGGGTTAGGGTTAGGGTTAGGGTTAGTGTTAGGGTATGGGTTCGGGTACGGGTTCGGGTACGGCGTAGGGTATGGGTTAGGGTTAGGGTTAGGGTTAGTTTGAGGGTTAGGGCTCGGTTTAGGGTACGGGTTAGGATTAGGGTACGTGTTAGTGTTAGGGTAGGGGTTAGGGTTAGGGTACGCGTTAGGGTTACGGTAGTTATTAAACCTATCCCACACTCTAGATACCCCTTAGCACGTCAAGGAATATTATTTGGGGGTCCAGCCATGGAGAAGAGTTTAGACACTAGGAGAAGATAAGGAACACACCCATTATCAAGAAATCACATTAGGATTCTCTTTTTAACCTGTTCCTTAAAACACTAGTGCTTAGGAAATCTATTGGAGGCAGAAGCAGTCAAAGGTACCTTAGGGTTAGGGTTAGGGTTAGGGTACGGCTTAGGGTACGGGTTCGGGTACGGGTTTGGATATGGCATAGGGTATGGGTTAGGGTTAGGGTTAGGGTTAGTTTGAGGGTTAGGGCTCTTTTTAGGGTTCGGGTTATGATTAGTGTACGTGTTAGGGTTAGGGTAGGGGTTAGGGTTAGGGTACGCGTTAGGGTTAGGGTAGTTATTAAACCTATCCCACTCTCTAGATACCCTTTAGCACGTCAAGGAATATTATTTGGGGGTCCAGCCATGGAGAAGAGTTTAGACACTAGGAGAAGATAAGGAACACACCCATTATCCTGAAATCACATTAGGATTCTCTTTTTAACCTGTTCCTTAATACACTAGTGCTTAGGAAATCTATTGGAGGCAGAAGCAGTCAAGGGTAGCTTAGGGTTAGGGTTAGGGATAGGTTTAGGGTTAGGGTACGGCTTAGGATATGGGTTCGGGTCCGGCTTTGGGTATGGCGTAGGGTATGGGTTAGGGTTAGGGTTAGGGTTAGTTTGAGGGTTAGGGCTCGGTTTAGGTTACGGGTTAGGATTAGGGTACGTGTTAGGGTTAGGGTAGGGGTTAGGGTTAGGGTACGCGTTAGGGTTAGGGTAGTTATTAAACCTATCCCACTCTCTAGATACCCCTTAGCACGTCAAGGAATATTATTTGGGGGTCCAGCCATGGAGAAGAGATTAGACACTAGGAGAAGATAAGGAACACACCCATTATCAAGAAATCACATTAGGATTCTCTTTTTAACCTGTTCCTTAAAACACTAGTGCTTAGGAAATCTATTGGAGGCAGAAGCAGTCAAGGGTAGCTTAGTGTTAGGGTTAGGGTTAGGGTACGGCTTAGGGTACGGTTCCGGGTACGGGTTCGTGTAAGGCGTAGGGTATGGGTTAGGGTTAGGGTTAGGATTAGTTTGAAGGTTAGGGCTCGGTTTAGGGTACGGGTTAGGATTAGGGTTCGTGTTAGGGTTAGGGTAGGGGTTAGGGTTAGGGTACGCGTTAGGTTTAGGGTAGTTATTAAACCTATCCCACTCTCTAGATACCCCTTAGCACGTCAAGGAATATTATTTGGGGGTCCAGCCATGGAGAAGAGCTTAGACACTAGGAGAAGATAAGGAACACACCCATTATCCTGAAATCACATTAGGATTCTCTTTTTAACCTGTTCCTTAATACACTAGTGCTTAGGAAATCTATTAGAGGCAGAAGCAGTGAAGGGTAGCTTAGGGTTAGGGTTAGGGTTAGGTTTAGGGTTAGGGTTAGGGTATGGCTTAGGGAATGGGTTCGGGTTCGGGTTCGGGTACGGCGTAGGGTATGGGTTAGGGTTAGGGTTAGGGTTAGTTTGAGGGTTAGGGCTCGGTTTAGGGTACGGGTTAGGATTAGGGTACGTGTTAGGGTTAGGGTAGGGGTTAGGGCTAGGGTACGCGTTAGGGTTAGGGTAGTTATTAAACCTATCCCACTCTCTAGATACCCTTTAGCACGTCAAGGAATATTATTTGGGGGTCCATCCATGGAGAAGAGTTTAGACACTAGGAGAAGATAAGGAACACACCCATTATCCTGAAATCACATTAGGATTCTCTTTTTAACCTGTTCCTTAAAACACTAGTGCTTAGGAAATCTATTGGAGGCAGAAGCAGTCAAGGGTAGCTTAGGGTTAGGGTTAGGGTTAGGGTACGGCTTAGGGTACGGGTTCGGGTACGGGTTTGGATATGGCGTAGGGTATGGGTTAGGGTTAGGGTTAGGGTTAGTTTGAGGGTTAGGGCTCGGTTTAGGGTTCGGGTTAAGATTAGTGTACGTGTTAGGTTTAGGGTAGGGGTTAGGGTTAGGGTACGCGTTAGGGTTAGGGTAGTTATTAAACCTATCCCACTCTCTAGATACCCTTTAGCACGTCAAGGAATATTATTTGGGGGTCCAGCCATGGAGAAGAGTTTAGACACTAGGAGAAGATAAGGAACACACCCATTATCCTGAAATCACATTAGGATTCTCTTTTTAACCTGTTCCTTAAAACACTAGTGCTTAGGAAATCTATTGGAGGCAGAAGCAGTCAAGGGTAGCTTAGGGTTAGGGTTAGGGATAGGTTCAGGGTTAGGGTATGGCTTAGGGTATGGGTTCGGGTCCGGGTTTGGGTATGGCGTAGGGTATGGGTTAGGGTTAGGGTTAGGGTTAGTTTGAGGTTTAGGGCTCGGTTTAGGTTACGGGTTA
This sequence comes from Eschrichtius robustus, assembly GCF_028021215.1. Taxonomy (NCBI): domain Eukaryota; kingdom Metazoa; phylum Chordata; class Mammalia; order Artiodactyla; family Eschrichtiidae; genus Eschrichtius; species Eschrichtius robustus. The sequence continues at coordinate 25,330 of NW_027175314.1, forward strand.
GGATTAGTGTACGTGTTAGGGTTAGGGTAGAGGTTAGGGTTAGGGTACGCGTTAGGGTTAGGGTAGTTATTAAACCTATCCCACTCTCTAGATACCCCTTAGCACGTCAAGGAATATTATTTGGGGGGTCCCAGCCATGGAGAAGAGTTTAGACACTAGGAGAAGATAAGGAACACACCCATTATCAAGAAATCACATTAGGATTCTCTTTTTAACCTGTTCCTTAAAACACTAGTGCTTAGGAAATCTATTGGAGGCAGAAGCAGTCAAGGGTAGCTTAGGGTTAGGGTTAGGGTTAGGGTTAGGGTTAGGGTACGGCTTAGGGTACGGGTTCGGGTACGGGTTCGTGTACGGCGTAGGGTATGGGTTAGGGTTAGGGTTAGGGATAGTTTGAAGGTTAGGGCTCGGTTTAGGGTACGGGTTAGGATTAGGGTTCGTGTTAGGGTTAGGGTAGGGGTTAGGGTTAGGGTACTCTTTAGGTTTAGGGTAGTTATTAAACCTATCCCACTCTCTAGATACCCCTTAGCACGTCAAGGAATATTATTTGGGGGTCCAGCCATGGAGAAGAGTTTAGACACTAGGAGAAGATAAGGAACACACCCATTATCCTGAAATCACATTAGGATTCTCTTTTTAACCTGTTCCTTAAAACACTAGTGCTTAGGAAATCTATTGGAGGCAGAAGCAGTCAAGGGTAGCTTAGGGTTAGGGTTAGGGGTAGGGTTAGGGTTAGGGTTAGTTTGAGGGTTAGGGCTCGGTTTAGGGTACGGGTTAGGATTAGGGTTCGTGTTAGGGTTAGGGTACGCGTTAGGGTTAGGGTAGTTATTAAACCTATCCCACTCTCTAGATACCCCTTAGCACGTCAAGGAATATTATTTGGGTGTCCAGCCATGGAGAAGAGTTTAGACACTAGGAGAAGATAAGGAACACACCCATTATCAAGAAATCACATTAGGATTCTCTTTTTAACCTGTTCCTTAAAACACTAGTGCTTAGGAAATCTATTGGAGGCAGAAGCAGTCAAGGGTAGCTTAGGGTTAGGGTTCGGGTTAGGGTACGGCTTAGGGTACGGGTTCGGGTACGGGTTCGGGTACGGGTTCGGGTACGGCGTAGGGTATGGGTTAGGTTTAGGGTTAGGGTTAGTTTGAGGGTTAGGGCTCGGTTTAGGTTACGGGTTAGGATTAGGGTACGTGTTAGGGTTAGGGTAGGTGTTAGGGTTAGGGTACGCGTTAGGGTTAGGGTAGTTATTAAACCTATCCCACTCTCTAGATACCCCTTAGCACGTCAAGGAATATTATTTGGGGGTCCAGCCATGGAGAAGAGTTTAGACACTCGGAGAAGATAAGGAACACACCCATTATCAATAAATCACGTTAGGATTCTCTTTTTAACCTGTTCCTTAAAACACTAGTGCTTAGGAAATCTATTGGAGGCAGAAGCAGTCAAGGGTAGCTTAGGGTTAGGGTTAGGGTTAGGGTTAGGGTTAGGGTACGGCTTAGGGTACGGGTTCGGTTACGGGTTCGAGTACGGCGTAGGGTATGGGTTAGGGTTAGGGTTAGGGTTAGTTTGAAGGTTAGGGCTCGGTTTAGGGTACGGGTTAGGATTAGGGTTCGTGTTAGGGTTAGGGTAGGGGTTAGGGTTAGGGTACGCGTTAGGTTTAGGGTAGTTATTAAACCTATCCCACTCCCTAGATACCCCTTAGCACGTCAAGGAATATTATTTGGGGGTCCATCCATGGAGAAGAGTTCAGAAACTAGGAGAAGATAAGGAACACACCCATTATCAAGAAATCACATTAGGATTCTCTTTTTAACCTGTTCCTTAAAACACTAGTGCTTAGGAAATCTATTGGAGGCAGAAGCAGTCAAGTGTAGCTTAGGTTTAGGGTTAGGGTTAGGGTACGGCTTAGGGTACGGGTTCGGGTACGGGTTCGGGTACGGGTTTGGTTATTGCGTAGGGTATGGGTTAGGGTTAGGGTTAGTTTGAGGGGTTAGGGCTCGGATTAGGGTACGGGTTAGGATTAGGGTACGTGTTAGGGTTAGGGTAGGGGTTAGGGTTAGGGTACGCGTTAGGGTTAGGGTAGTTATTAAACCTATCCCACTCTCTAGATACCCTTTAGCACGTCAAGGAATATTATTTGGGGGTCCAGCCATGGAGAAGAGTTTAGACACTAGGAGAAGATAAGGAACACACCCATTATCCTGAAATCACATTAGGATTCTCTTTTTAACCTGTTCCTTAAAACACTAGTGCTTAGGAAATCTATTGGAGGCAGAAGAAGTCAAGGGTAGCTTAGGGTTAGGGTTTAGGGTTAGGGTTAGGGTACGGCTTATGGTACGGGTTCGGGTACGGCTTCGGGTACGGCGTAGGGTATGGGTTAGGGTTAGGGTTAGGGTTAGTTTGAGGGTTAGGGCTCGGTTTAGGGTAAAGGGTTAGGATTAGGGTACGTGTTAGGGTTAGGGTACGCGTTAGGGTTAGGGTAGTTATTAAACCTATCCCACTCTCTCGATACCCCTTAGCACGTCAAGGAATATTATTTGGGGGTCCAGCCATGGAGAAGAGTTTAGACACTAGGAGAAGATAAGGAACACACCCATTATCCTGAATATTCATACATTAGGATTCTCTTTTTAACCTGTTCCTTAATACACTAGTGCTTAGGAAATCTATTGGAGGCAGAAGCAGTCAAGGGTAGCTTAGGGTTAGGGTTAGGGATAGGTTTAGGGTTAGGGTACGGCTTAGGATATGGGTTCGTTTCCGGCTTTGGGTATGGCGTAGGGTATGGGTTAGGGTTAGGGTTAGGGTTAGTTTGAGGGTTAGGGCTCGGTTTAGGTTACGGGTTAGGATTAGGGTACGTGTTAGGGTTAGGGTAGGGGTTAGGGTTAGGGTACGCGTTAGGGGTTAGGGTAGTTATTATACCTATCCCACTCTCTAGATACCCCTTAGCACGTCAAGGAATATTATTTGGGGGTCCAGCCATGGAGAAGAGTTTAGGACACTAGGAGAAGATAAGGAACACACATATTATAAAGAAATCACATTAGGATTCTCTTTTTAACCTGTTCCTTAAAACACTAGTGCTTAGGAAATCTATTGGAGGCAGAAGCAGTCAAGGGTAGCTTAGGGTTAGGGTTAGGGTTAGGGTACGGCTTAGGGTACGGGTTCGGGTACGGGTTCGTGTACGGCGTAGGGTATGGGTTAGGGTTAGGGTTAGGGTTAGTTTGAAGGTTAGGGCTCGGTTTAGGGTACGGGTTAGGATTAGGGTTCGTGTTAGGGTTAGGGTAGGGGTTAGGGTTAGGGTACGCGTTAGGTTTAGGGTAGTTATTAAACCTATCCCACTCTCTAGATACCCCTTAGCACGTCAAGGAATATTATTTGGGGGTCCAGCCATGGAGAAGAGCTTAGACACTAGGAGAAGATAAGGAACACACCCATTATCCTGAAATCACATTAGGATTCTCTTTTTAACCTGTTCCTTAATACACTAGTGCTTAGGAAATCTATTAGAGGCAGAAGCAGTGAAGGGTAGCTTAGGGTTAGGGTTAGAGTTAGGTTTAGGGTTAGGGTTAGGCTACGGCTTAGGGAACGGGGTTCGGGTTCGGGTTCGGGTACGGCGTAGGGTATGGGTTAGGGTTAGGGTTAGGGTTAGTTTGAGGGTTAGGGCTCGGTTTAGGGTACGGGTTAGGATTAGTGTACGTGTTAGGGTTAGGGTAGAGTTTAGGGTTAGGGTACGCGTTAGGGTTAGGGTAGTTATTAAACCTATCCCACTCTCTAGATACCCCTTAGCACGTCAAGGAATATTATTTGGGGGTCCAGCCATGGAGAAGAGTTTAGACACTAGGAGAAGATAAGGAACACACCCATTATCCTGAAATCACATTAGGATTCTCTTTTTAACCTGTTCCTTAAAACACTAGTGCTTAGGAAATCTATTGGAGGCAGAAGCAGTCAAGGGTAGCTTAGGGTTAGGGTTAGGGTTAGGGTTAGGGTTAGGGTTAGTGTTAGGGTACGGGTTCTGGTACGGGTTCGGGTACGGCGTTGGGTATGGGTTAGGGTTAGGGTTAGGGTTAGTTTGAGGGTTAGGGCTCGGTTTAGGGTACGGGTTAGGATTAGGGTACGTGTTAGGGTTAGGGTAGGGGTTAGGGTTAGGGTACGCGTTAGGGTTAGGGTAGTTATTAAACCTATCCCACTCTCTAGATACCCCTTAGCACGTCAAGGAATATTATTTGGGGGTCCAGCCATGGAGAAGAGTTTAGACACTAGGAGAAGATAAGGAACACACCCATTATCAAGAAATCACATTAGGATTCTCTTTTTAACCTGTTCCTTAAAACACTAGTGCTTAGGAAATCTATTGGAGGCAGAAGCAGTCAAGGGTAGCTTAGGGTTAGGGTTAGGGTTAGGGTACGGCTTAGGGTACGGGTTCGGGTACGGGTTCGTGTAAGGCGTAGGGTATGGGTTAGGGTTAGGGTTAGGGTTAGTTTGAAGGTTAGGGCTCGGTTTAGGGTACGGGTTAGGATTAGGGTTCGTGTTAGGGTTAGGGTAGGGGTTAGGGTTAGGGTACGCGTTAGGTTTAGGGTAGTTATTAAACCTATCCCACTCTCTAGATACCCCTTAGCACGTCAAGGAATATTATTTGGGGGTCCAGCCATGGAGAAGAGCTTAGACACT
>NW_027175314.1:335000-461566 GCF_028021215.1 Eschrichtius robustus
TAATTCAGTTCAAGTGTAGCGGTTTTTACATTCCCTCTATAAGTGAGAGCTTATGATAAGTGTCTTTTTCTGTGTGACTTATTTCACTTAGAATCATCGTACCTAAATCCACTCATCTTGCTTCTACTAGCCTTATGACATTGATTTCATGTCTGAGTGATATTCCATTGTACATAAGGACCACAACTTCTTTATCCATTTTTCTCTTTCCTGGTATATTTAAGGTGTCATGAAGTGGAGGTTCTTGACAACAGAGCAGCCCTAAACTTTGGGGTGCCTGTGTCTTGCTGATTTTTAGTTTTCCCAATTTATACGCCCATGAGTGGACGTGCCCTATGCTCCCTAAGCTGTGTTTTTTCGATGTTTCAGGACACACCGTACACTTCTCCAGAGTGGCTGTTGGCAATTTACATTCCGCCCATCAGCGTAGCAAGGCTGCCATTTCTCCATGGCCTGTCCTGCATTTCTGGTTTTGACACTTTTTGCAGCATGGCACTTTTGACCAATGGGGAGCGAGACTTCTTTGTAGCACTGATTTGCCTTTCCAGGTTGCTTGGTTGGCCAAAAAGGGCGTATGCGTTTTTTCCTGAATATATTCAGGAAAAAACGCATACGCCCTTTTTGGCCAAGGGCATCATTGTCGACGTTTTGCCGCTTTTCATGTGCTTTAAAGGCGATTCGAATCTACCTCCTGAAATCTGTTTCCTGCAATTCTGCCTTGCTTTCAAATCCTCTTCGTTGCCTTCCCTCAATATATCTGTGGATGAGAGTTATCATTCATAACTCTGCGGGTTTCTGAATTGCAGTGTCCCTGAGCTCCATTTTTCAACTGGCTTTTTTGGGAGCTGGCCGCAAAAGTGCGGGATTGCCTCAGGCCCTATTCTGCTTCTGGGCGGCAGGCTTAGCCTGTGGTTAATTCTTCTTCCTGATGGGAAATAGAGTGACCTGTGCCTGTCCCAACACCTAGATCTAGTCTCTCATTGGTTGCCCCTCTTCCCGTTCATCCTCAGGACAAATTGCAACCTGTAGGGAACAGGAGCTTAAAGGTGCTGATTCTCTAAGTAGGGAGATTGCTAGTAAAGTAGCTGGAAAGGCGAACCCGAGCACAAGGAGATGAGAAATGAGGTGCGTATTAGAAACCTTTCAAAATCACACGGTGTACCATCTTCTGGGTTTCTCATGCATGTTTTCGATGTAGGAAGATGCCCTTGAACCTGGAGATTTGGGACCCATGGGATGGGTACCAGGCAGTATTACTTTAAAGGGTCTGCGTTTGCTCACCCAACCTCACCCAACCTTTCAGCCCCAAGAGTGTCCACCCTTATGTCTCATCCAACTGTGGGTCTAGATATGGTCAATCCAGGTTGCATCACAGCCTCTGAACGAATTTTGTAAGAATTTCTCTCTCTTTCACTGTCTTTGTTTTACGGGTTTTTAAAAGTAATTTATTTTTATAATGGGGTTTAGCTGCTTTTCACGGCTGTGTTTATGCGGCTTTACACCCACTTGACTCACTTCCAGACAGATATCAATGCATAGGTTTTAAGATTCTTAATAGTCACATATATTCTTGTGCGGTGAATAGGGGGTGTTGAGTCCAGTTCACTGAGCAAGGAGTAGGTCTTGTCTATTACATATTGGGTGTATGGAACGGTATCTGAGCGAATTTGAAACCCTTGTTTTATGCCTCACCCCACCTCACCTTTCCCGTTAAGCAGCCATAGTGTGTTTTCTAAACGTGTGACTCTGTTCTGTTTTGTAATTCAGTTCAAGTGTAGCGGTTATTACATTCCCTCTATAAGTGATAGCTTATGATAAGTGCCTTTTTCTGTGTGACTTATTTCACTTAGAATCATCGTACCTAAATCCACTCATCTTGCTTCTACTAGCCTTATGACATTGATTTCATGTCTGAGTGATATTCCATTGTACATAAGGACCACAACTTTTTTATCCATTTTTCTCTTTCCTGGGATATTTAAGGTGTCATGAAGTGGAGGTTCTTGTCAACAGAGCAGCCCTAAACTTTGGGGTGCCTGTGTCTTGCTGATTTTTAGTTTTCCCAATTTATACGCCCATGAGTGGACGTGCCCTATGCTCCCTAAGCTGTGTTTTTTCGATGTTTCAGGACAAACCGTACACTTCTCCAGAGTGGCTGATGGCAATTTACATCCCGCCCATCAGCGTAGCAAGGCTGCCATTTCTCCATGGCCTGTCCTGCAGTTCTGGTTTTGACACTTTTTGCAGCATGGCACTTTTGACCGAAGGGAAGCGAGACTTCTTTGTAGCACTGATTTGCCTTTCCAGGTTGCTTGGTTGGCCTAAAAGGGCGTATGCGTTTTTTCCTGAATATATTCAGGAAAAAACGCATACGCCCTTTTTGGCCAAGGGCATCATTGTCGACGTTTTGCCACTTTTCATGTGCTTTAAAGGCGATTCGAATCTACCTCCTGAAACCTGTTTCCTGCAATTCTGCCTTGCTTTCAAATCCTCTTCGTTGCCTTCCCTCAATATATCTGTGGATGAGAGTTATCATTTATAGATCTGCGGGTTTCTGAATTGCAGTGTCCCTGAGCTCCATTTTTCAACTGGCTTTTTTGGGAGCTGGCCGCAAAAGCGCAGGATTGTCTCAGGCCCTATTCTGCTTCTGGGCGGCAGGCTGAGCCTGTGGTTAATTCTTCTTCCCGATGGGAAAATAGAGTGAGCTGTGCCTGTCCCAAAACCTAGATCTAGTCTCTCATTGGTTGCCCCTCTTCCCGTTCATCCTCAGGACAAATTGCAACCTGTAGGGAACAGGAGCTTAAAGGTGGTGATTCTCCAAGTAAGGAGATTGCTAGTAAAGTAGCTGGAAAGGCGAACCCGAGCACAAGGAGATGAGAAATGAGGTGCGTATTAGAAACCTTTCAAAATCACACGGTGTACCATCTTCTGGGTTTCTCATGCATGTTTTCGATGTAGGAAGATGCCCTTGAACCTGGAGATTTGGGACCCATGGGATGGGTACCAGGCAGTATTACTTTAAAGGGTGTGCGTTTGCTCACCCAACCTCACCCAAACTTTCAGCCCCAAGATTGTCCACCCTTATGTCTCATCCAGCTGTGGGTCTAGATATGGTCAATCCAGGTTGCATCACAGCCTCTGAAAGAATTTTGTAAGAATTTCTCTCTCTTTCACTGTCTTTGTTTTACGGGTTTTTAAAAGTAATTTATTTTTATAATGGGGTTTAGCTGCTTTTCACGGCTGTGTTTATGCGGCTTTACACCCACTTGACTCACTTCTAGACAGATATCAATACATAGGTTTTAAGATTCTTACTAGTCACATATATTCTTGTGCGGTGAATAGGGGGTGTTGAGTCCAGTTCACTGAGCAAGGAGTAGGTCTTGTCTATTACATATTGGGTGTATGGAACGGTATCTGAGCGAATTTGAAACCCTTGTTTTATGCATCACCCCACCTCACCTTTCCCGTTAAGCAGCCATAGTGTGTTTTCTAAACGTGTGACTCTGTTCTGTTTTGTAATTCAGTTCATGTGTAGCGGTTTTTACATTCCCTCTATAAGTGATAGCTTATGATAAGTGTCTTTTTCTGTGTGACTTATTTCACTTAGAATCGTCGTACCTAAATCTACTCATCTTGCTTCTACTAGCCTTATGACATTGATTTCATGTCTGAGTGATATTCCATTGTACATAAGGACCACAACTTCTTTATCCATTTTTCTCTTTCCTGGGATATTTAAGGTGTCATGAAGTGGAGGTTCTTGTCAACAGAGCAGCCCTAAACTTTAGGGTGCCTGTGTCTTGCTGATTTTTAGTTTTCCCAATTTATACGCCCATGAGAGGACGTGCCCTATGCTCCCTAAGCTGTGTTTTTTCGATGTTTCAGGACACACCGTACACTTCTCCAGAGTGGCTGTTGGCAATTTACATCCCGCCCATCAGCGTAGCAAGGCTGCCATTTCTCCATGGCCTGTCCTGCATTTCTGGTTTTGACACTTTTTGCAGCATGGCCCTTTTGACCGATGGGAAGCGAGACTTCTTTGTAGCGCTGATTAGCCTTTCCAGGTTGCTTGGTTGGCCAAACAGGGCGTATGCGTTTTTTCCTGAATATATTCAGGAAAAAACGCATACGCCCTGTTTGGCCAAGGGCATCATTGTCGACGTTTTGCCACTTTTCATGTGCTTTAAAGGCGATTCGAATGTACCTCCTGAAACCTGTTTCCTGCAATTCTGCCTTGCTTTCAAATCCTCTTCGTTGCATTCCCTCAATATATCTGTGGATGAGAGTTATCATTTATAGCTCTGCGGGTTTGTGAATTGCAGTGTCCCTGAGCTCCATTTTTCAACTGGCTTTTTTGGGAGCTGTCCGCAAAAGCGCGGGATTGCCTCAGGCCCTATTCTGCTTCTGGGCGGCAGGCTGAGCCTGTGGTTAATTCTTCTTCCTGATGGGAAAATAGAGTGACCTGTGCCTGTCCCAACACCTAGATCTAGTCTCTCATTGGTTGCCCCTCTTCCCGTTCATCCTCAGGACAAATTGCAACCTGTAGGGAACAGGAGCTTAAAGTGCTGATTCTCCAAGTAGGGAGATTGCTAGTAAAGTAGCTGGAAAGGCGAACCCGAGCACAAGGAGATGAGAAATGAGGTGCGTATTAGAAACCTTTTAAAATCACACGGTGTACCATCTTCTGGGTTTCTCATGCATGTTTTCGATGTAGGAAGATGCCCTTGAACCTGGAGATTTAGGACCCATGGGATGGGTACCAGGCAGTATTACTTTAAAGGGTCTGCGTTTGCTCACCCAACCTCACAAAACCTTTCAGCCCCAAGAGTGTCCAACCTTATGTCTCATCCAGCTGTGGGTCTAGATATGGTCAATCCAGGTTGCATCACAGCCTCTGAACGAATTTTGTAAGAATTTCTCTCTCTTTCACTGTCTTTGTTTTACGGGTTTTTAAAAGTAATTTATTTTTATAATGGGGTTTAGCTGCTTTTCACGGCTGTGTTTATGCGGCTTTACACCCACTTGACTCACTTCCAGACAGATATCAATACATAGGTTTTAAGATTCTTACTAGTCACATATATTCTTGTGCGGTGAATAGGGGGTGTTGAGTCCAGTTCACTGAGCAAGGAGTAGGTCTTGTCTATTACATATTGGGTGTATGGAACGGTATCTGAGCGAATTTGAAACCCTTGTTTTATGCATCACCCCACCTCACCTTTCCCGTTAAGCAGCCATCGTGTGTTTTCTAAACGTGTGACTCTGTTCTGTTTTGTAATTCAGTTCAAGTGTAGCGGTTTTTACATTCCCTCTATAAGTGATAGCTTATGATAAGTGTCTTTTTCTGTGTGACTTATTTCACTTAGGATCATCGTACCTAAATCCACTCATCTTGCTTCTACTAGCCTTATGACATTGATTTCATGTCTGAGTGATATTCCATTGTACATAAGGACCACAACTTCTTTATCCATTTTTCTCTTTCCTGGGATATTTAAGGTGTCATGAAGTGGAGGTTCTTGTCAAAAGAGCAGCCCTAAACTTTGGGGTGCCTGTGTCTTGCTGATTTTTAGTTTTCCCAATTTATACGCCCATGAGTGGACGTGCCCTATGCTCCCTAAGCTGTGTTTTTTCGATGTTTCAGGACACACCATACACTTTTCCAGAGTGGCTGTTGGCAATTTACATCCAGCCCATCACCGTAGCAAGGCTGCCATTTCTCCATGGCCTGTCCTGCATTTCTGGTTTTGACACATTTTGCAGCATGGCACTTTAGACCGATGGGAAGCGAGACTTCTTTGTAGCACTGATTTGCCTTTCCAGGTTGCTTGGTTGGCCAAACAGGGCGTATGCTTTTTTTCCTGAATATATTCAGGAAAAAACGCATACGCCCTGTTTGGCCAAGGGCATCATTGTCGACGTTTTGCCACTTTTCATATGCTTTAAAGGCGATTCGAATCTACCTCCTGAAACCTGTTTCCTGCAATTCTGCCTTGCTTTCAAATCCTCTTTGTTGCCTTCCCTCAATATATCTGTGGATGAGAGTTATCATTCATAACTCTGCGGGTTTGTGAATTGCAGTGACCCTGAGCTCCATTTTTCAACTGGCTTTTTTGGGAGCTGGCCGCAAAAGCGCGGGATTGCCTCAGGCCCTATTCTGCTTCTGGGCGGTAGGCTGAGCCTGTGGTTAATTCTTCTTCCCGATGGGAAAATAGAGTGAGCTGTGCCTGTCCCAACACCTAGATCTAGTCTCTCATTGGTTGCCCCTCTTCCCGTTCATCCTCAGGACAAATTGCAACCTGTAGGGAACAGGAGCTTAAAGGTGCTGATTCTCCAAGTAGGGAGATTGCTAGTAAAGTAGCTGGAAAGGCGAACCCGAGCACAAGGAGATGAGAAATGAGGTGCGTATTAGAAACCTTTCAAAATCACACGGTGTAACATCTTCTGGGTTTCTCATGCATGTTTTCGATGTAGGAAGATGCCCTTGAACCTGGAGATTTGGGACCCATGGGATGGGTACCAGGCAGTATTACTTTAAAGGGTGTGCGTTTGCTCACCCAACCTCACCCAAACTTTCAGCCCCAAGATTGTCCACCCTTATGTCTCATCCAGCTGTGGGTCTAGATATGTTCAATCCAGGTTGCATCACAGCCTCTGAACGAATTTTGTAAGAATTTCTCTCTCTTTCACTGTCTTTGTTTTACGGGTTTTTAAAAGTAATTTATTTTTATAATGGGGTTTAGCTGCTTTTCACAGCTGTGTTTATGCGGCTTTACACCCAATTGACTCACTTCCAGACAGATATCAATACATAGGTTTTAAGATTCTTACTAGTCACATATATTCTTGTGCGGTGAATAGGGGGTGTTGAGTCCAGTTCACTGAGCAAGGAGTAGGTCTTGTCTATTACATATTGGGTGTATGGAACGGTATCTGAGCGAATTTGAAACCCTTGTTTTATGCATCACCCCACCTCACCTTTCCCGTTAAGCAGCCATAGTGTGTTTTCTAAACGTGTGACTCTGTTCTGTTTTGTAATTCAGTTCAAGTGTAGCGGTTTTTACATTCCCTCTATAAGTGATAGCTTATGATAAGTGTCTTTTTCTGTGTGACTTATTTCACTTAGGATCATCGTACCTAAATCCACTCATCTTGCTTCTACTAGCCTTATGACATTGATTTCATGTCTGAGTGATATTCCATTGTACATAAGGACCACAACTTCTTTATCCATTTTTCTCTTTCCTGGGATATTTAAGGTGTCATGAAGTGGAGGTTCTTGTCAACAGAGCAGCCCTAAACTTTGGGGTGCCTGTGTCTTGCTGATTTTTAGTTTTCCCAATTTATACGCCCATGAGTGGACGTGCCCTATGCTCCCTAAGCTGTGTTTTTTCGATGTTTCAGGACACACCGTACACTTTTCCAGAGTGGCTGTTGGCAATTTACATCCCGCCCATCAGCGTAGCAAGGCTGCCATTTCTCCATGGCCTGTCCTGCATTTCTGGTTTGGACACTTTTTGCAGCATGGCCCTTTTGACCGACGGGAAGCGAGACTTCTTTGTAGCGCTGATTAGCCTTTCCAGGTTGCTTGGTTGGCCAAACAGGGCGTATGCGTTTTTTCCTGAATATATTCAGGAAAAAACGCATACGCCCTGTTTGGCCAAGGGCATCATTGTCGTCGTTTTGCCACTTTTCATATGCTTTAAAGGCGATTCGAATCTACCTCCTGAAACCTGTTTCCTGAAATTCTGCCTTGCTTTCAAATCCTCTTCGTTGCCTTCCCTCAATATATCTGTGGATGAGAGTTATCATTTATAGCTCTGCGGGTTTGTGAATTGCAGTGTCCCTGAGCTCCATTTTTCAACTGGCTTTTTTGGGAGCTGGCCGCAAAAGCGCGGGATTGCCTCAGGCCCTATTCTGATTCTGGGCGGCAGGCTGAGCCTGTGGTTAATTCTTCTTCCTGATGGGAAAATAGAGTGACCTGTGCCTGTCCCAACACATAGATCTAGTCTCTCATTGGTTGCCCCTCTTCCCGTTCATCCTCAGGACAAATTGCATCCTGTAGGGGACAGGAGCTTAAAGGTGCTGATTCTCCAAGTAGGGAGATTGCTAGTAAAGTAGCTGGAAAGGCGAACCCGAGCACAAGGAGATGAGAAATGAGGTGCGTATTAGAAACCTTTCAAAATCACACGGTGTACCATCTTCTGGGTTTCTCATGCATGTTTTCCATATAGGAAGATGCCCTTGAACCTGGAGATTTGGGACCCATGGGATGGGTACCAGGCAGTATTACTTTAAAGGGTCTGCGTTTGCTCACCCAACCTCACCCAACCTTTCAGCCCCAAGAGTGTCCACCCTTATGTCTCATCCAGCTGTGGGTCTAGATATGTTCAATCCAGGTTGCATCACAGCCTCTGAACGAATTTTGTAAGAATTTCTCTCTCTTTCACTGTCTTTGTTTTACGGGTTTTTAAAAGTAATTTATTTTTATAATGGGGTTTAGCTGCTTTTCACAGCTGTGTTTATGCGGCTTTACACCCAATTGACTCACTTCCAGACAGATATCAATACATAGGTTTTAAGATTCTTACTAGTCACATATATTCTTGTGCGGTGAATAGGGGGTGTTGAGTCCAGTTCACTGAGCAAGGAGTAGGTCTTGTCTATTACATATTGGGTGTATGGAACGGTATCTGAGCGAATTTGAAACCCTTGTTTTATGCATCACCCCACCTCACCTTTCCCGTTAAGCAGCCATAGTGTGTTTTCTAAACGTGTGACTCTGTTCTGTTTTGTAATTCAGTTCAAGTGTAGCGGTTTTTACATTCCCTCTATAAGTGATAGCTTATGATAAGTGTCTTTTTCTGTGTGACTTATTTCACTTAGGATCATCGTACCTAAATCCACTCATCTTGCTTCTACTAGCCTTATGACATTGATTTCATGTCTGAGTGATATTCCATTGTACATAAGGACCACAACTTCTTTATCCATTTTTCTCTTTCCTGGGATATTTAAGGTGTCATGAAGTGGAGGTTCTTGTCAACAGAGCAGCCCTAAACTTTGGGGTGCCTGTGTCTTGCTGATTTTTAGTTTTCCCAATTTATACGCCCATGAGTGGACGTGCCCTATGCTCCCTAAGCTGTGTTTTTTCGATGTTTCAGGACACACCGTACACTTTTCCAGAGTGGCTGTTGGCAATTTACATCCCGCCCATCAGCGTAGCAAGGCTGCCATTTCTCCATGGCCTGTCCTGCATTTCTGGTTTGGACACTTTTTGCAGCATGGCCCTTTTGACCGACGGGAAGCGAGACTTCTTTGTAGCGCTGATTAGCCTTTCCAGGTTGCTTGGTTGGCCAAACAGGGCGTATGCGTTTTTTCCTGAATATATTCAGGAAAAAACGCATACGCCCTGTTTGGCCAAGGGCATCATTGTCGTCGTTTTGCCACTTTTCATATGCTTTAAAGGCGATTCGAATCTACCTCCTGAAACCTGTTTCCTGAAATTCTGCCTTGCTTTCAAATCCTCTTCGTTGCCTTCCCTCAATATATCTGTGGATGAGAGTTATCATTTATAGCTCTGCGGGTTTGTGAATTGCAGTGTCCCTGAGCTCCATTTTTCAACTGGCTTTTTTGGGAGCTGGCCGCAAAAGCGCGGGATTGCCTCAGGCCCTATTCTGATTCTGGGCGGCAGGCTGAGCCTGTGGTTAATTCTTCTTCCTGATGGGAAAATAGAGTGACCTGTGCCTGTCCCAACACATAGATCTAGTCTCTCATTGGTTGCCCCTCTTCCCGTTCATCCTCAGGACAAATTGCATCCTGTAGGGGACAGGAGCTTAAAGGTGCTGATTCTCCAAGTAGGGAGATTGCTAGTAAAGTAGCTGGAAAGGCGAACCCGAGCACAAGGAGATGAGAAATGAGGTGCGTATTAGAAACCTTTCAAAATCACACGGTGTACCATCTTCTGGGTTTCTCATGCATGTTTTCCATATAGGAAGATGCCCTTGAACCTGGAGATTTGGGACCCATGGGATGGGTACCAGGCAGTATTACTTTAAAGGGTCTGCGTTTGCTCACCCAACCTCACCCAACCTTTCAGCCCCAAGAGTGTCCACCCTTATGTCTCATCCAGCTGTGGGTCTAGATATGTTCAATCCAGGTTGCATCACAGCCTCTGAACGAATTTTGTAAGAATTTCTCTCTCTTTCACTGTCTTTGTTTTACGGGTTTTTAAAAGTAATTTATTTTTATAATGGGGTTTAGCTGCTTTTCACAGCTGTGTTTATGCGGCTTTACACCCAATTGACTCACTTCCAGACAGATATCAATACATAGGTTTTAAGATTCTTACTAGTCACATATATTCTTGTGCGGTGAATAGGGGGTGTTGAGTCCAGTTCACTGAGCAAGGAGTAGGTCTTGTCTATTACATATTGGGTGTATGGAACGGTATCTGAGCGAATTTGAAACCCTTGTTTTATGCATCACCCCACCTCACCTTTCCCGTTAAGCAGCCATAGTGTGTTTTCTAAACGTGTGACTCTGTTCTGTTTTGTAATTCAGTTCAAGTGTAGCGGTTTTTACATTCCCTCTATAAGTGATAGCTTATGATAAGTGTCTTTTTCTGTGTGACTTATTTCACTTAGGATCATCGTACCTAAATCCACTCAT
This sequence comes from Eschrichtius robustus, assembly GCF_028021215.1. NCBI lineage: Eukaryota > Metazoa > Chordata > Mammalia > Artiodactyla > Eschrichtiidae > Eschrichtius > Eschrichtius robustus. The sequence continues at coordinate 345,675 of NW_027175314.1, forward strand.
CTTGCTTCTACTAGCCTTATGACATTGATTTCATGTCTGAGTGATATTCCATTGTACATAAGGACCACAACTTCTTTATCCATTTTTCTCTTTCCTGGGATATTTAAGGTGTCATGAAGTGGAGGTTCTTGTCAACAGAGCAGCCCTAAACTTTGGGGTGCCTGTGTCTTGCTGATTTTTAGTTTTCCCAATTTATACGCCCATGAGTGGACGTGCCCTATGCTCCCTAAGCTGTGTTTTTTCGATGTTTCAGGACACACCGTACACTTTTCCAGAGTGGCTGTTGGCAATTTACATCCCGCCCATCAGCGTAGCAAGGCTGCCATTTCTCCATGGCCTGTCCTGCATTTCTGGTTTGGACACTTTTTGCAGCATGGCCCTTTTGACCGACGGGAAGCGAGACTTCTTTGTAGCGCTGATTAGCCTTTCCAGGTTGCTTGGTTGGCCAAACAGGGCGTATGCGTTTTTTCCTGAATATATTCAGGAAAAAACGCATACGCCCTGTTTGGCCAAGGGCATCATTGTCGTCGTTTTGCCACTTTTCATATGCTTTAAAGGCGATTCGAATCTACCTCCTGAAACCTGTTTCCTGAAATTCTGCCTTGCTTTCAAATCCTCTTCGTTGCCTTCCCTCAATATATCTGTGGATGAGAGTTATCATTTATAGCTCTGCGGGTTTGTGAATTGCAGTGTCCCTGAGCTCCATTTTTCAACTGGCTTTTTTGGGAGCTGGCCGCAAAAGCGCGGGATTGCCTCAGGCCCTATTCTGCTTCTGGGCGGCAGGCTGAGCCTGTGGTTAATTCTTCTTCCTGATGGGAAAATAGAGTGACCTGTGCCTGTCCCAACACATAGATCTAGTCTCTCATTGGTTGCCCCTCTTCCCGTTCATCCTCAGGACAAATTGCATCCTGTAGGGGACAGGAGCTTAAAGGTGCTGATTCTCCAAGTAGGGAGATTGCTAGTAAAGTAGCTGGAAAGGCGAACCCGAGCACAAGGAGATGAGAAATGAGGTGCGTATTAGAAACCTTTCAAAATCACACGGTGTACCATCTTCTGGGTTTCTCATGCATGTTTTCCATATAGGAAGATGCCCTTGAACCTGGAGATTTGGGACCCATGGGATGGGTACCAGGCAGTATTACTTTAAAGGGTCTGCGTTTGCTCACCCAACCTCACCCAACCTTTCAGCCCCAAGAGTGTCCACCCTTATGTCTCATCCAGCTGTGGGTCTAGATATGTTCAATCCAGGTTGCATCACAGCCTCTGAACGAATTTTGTAAGAATTTCTCTCTCTTTCACTGTCTTTGTTTTACGGGTTTTTAAAAGTAATTTATTTTTATAATGGGGTTTAGCTGCTTTTCACAGCTGTGTTTATGCGGCTTTACACCCAATTGACTCACTTCCAGACAGATATCAATACATAGGTTTTAAGATTCTTACTAGTCACATATATTCTTGTGCGGTGAATAGGGGGTGTTGAGTCCAGTTCACTGAGCAAGGAGTAGGTCTTGTCTATTACATATTGGGTGTATGGAACGGTATCTGAGCGAATTTGAAACCCTTGTTTTATGCATCACCCCACCTCACCTTTCCCGTTAAGCAGCCATAGTGTGTTTTCTAAACGTGTGACTCTGTTCTGTTTTGTAATTCAGTTCAAGTGTAGTGGTTTTTACATTCCCTCTATAAGTGATAGCTTATGATAAGTGTCTTTTTCTGTGTGACTTATTTCACTTAGGATCATCGTACCTAAATCCACTCATCTTGCCTCTACTAGCCTTATGACATTGATTTCATGTCTGAGTGATATTCCATTGTACATAAGGACCACAACTTCTTTATCCATTTTTCTCTTTCCTGGGATATTTAAGGTGTCATGAAGTGGAGGTTCTTGTCAACAGAGCAGCCCTAAACTTTGGGGTGCCTGTGTCTTGCTGATTTTTAGTTTTCCCAATTTATACGCCCATGAGTGGACGTGCCCTATGCTCCCTAAGCTGTGTTTTTTCGATGTTTCAGGACACAGCGTACACTTTTCCAGAGTGGCAGTTGGCAATTTACATCCCGCCCATCAGCGTAGCAAGGCTGCCATTTCTCCATGGCCTGTCCTGCATTTCTGGTTTTGACACTTTTTGCAGCATGGCACTTTTGACCGATGGGAAGCGAGACTTCTTTGTAGCACTGATTTGCCTTTCCAGGTTGCTTGGTTGGCCAAAAAGGGCGTATGCGTTTTTTCCTGAATATATTCAGGAAAAAACGCATACGCCCTTTTTGGCCAAGGGCATCATTGTCGACGTTTTGCCGCTTTTCATGTGCTTTAAAGGCGATTCGAATCTACCTCCTGAAATCTGTTTCCTGCAATTCTGCCTTGCTTTCAAATCCTCTTCGTTGCCTTCCCTCAATATATCTGTGGATGAGAGTTATCATTCATAACTCTGCGGGTTTCTGAATTGCAGTGTCCCTGAGCTCCATTTTTCAACTGGCTTTTTTAGGAGCTGGCCGCAAAAGCGCGGGATTGCCTCAGGCCCTATTCTGCTTCTGGGCGGCAGGCTGAGCCTGTGGTTAATTCTTCTTCCCGATGGGAAAATAGAGTGACCTGTGCCTGTCCCAACACATAGATCTAGTCTCTCATTGGTTGCCCCTCTTCCCGTTCATCCTCAGGACAAATTGCATCCTGTAGGGGACAGGAGCTTAAAGGTGCTGATTTTCCAAGTAGGGAGATTGCTAGTAAAATAGCTGGAAAGGAGAACCCGAGCACAAGGAGATGAGAAATGAGGTGCGTATTAGAAACCTTTCAAAATCACACGGTGTACCATCTTCTGGGTTTCTCATGCATGTTTTCGATGTAGGAAGATGCCCTTGAACCTGGAGATTTGGGACCCATGGGATGGGTACCAGGCAGTATTACTTTAAAGGGTCTGCGTTTGCTCACCCAACCTCACCCAACGTTTCAGCCCCAAGAGTGTCCACCCTTATGTCTCATCCAGCTGTGGGTCTAGATATGGTCAATCCAGGTTGCATCACAGCCTCTGAACGAATTTTGTAAGAATTTCTCTCTGTTTCACTGTCTTTGTTTTACGGGTTTTTAAAAGTAATTTATTTTTATAATGGGGTTTAGCTGCTTTTCACGGCTGTGTTTATGCGGCTTTACACCCACTTGACTCACTTCCAGACAGATATCAATACATAGGTTTTAAGATTCTTACTAGTCACATATATTCTTGTGCGGTGAATAGGGGGTGTTGAATCCAGTTCACTGAGCAAGGAGTAGGTCTTGTATATTACATATTGGGTGTATGGAACGGTATCTGAGCGAATTTGAAACCCTTGTTTTATGCATCACCCCACCTCACCTTTCCCGTTAAGCAGCCATCGTGTGTTTTCTACACGTGTGACTCTGTTCTGTTTTGTAATTCAGTTCAAGTGTAGCGGTTTTTACATTCCCTCTATAAGTGAGAGCTTATGATAAGTGTCTTTTTCTGTGTGACTTATTTCACTTAGAATCATCGTACCTAAATCCACTCATCTTGCTTCTACTAGCCTTATGACATTGATTTCATGTCTGAGTGATATTCCATTGTACATAAGGACCACAACTTCTTTATCCATTTTTCTCTTTCCTGGTATATTTAAGGTGTCATGAAGTGGAGGTTCTTGACAACAGAGCAGCCCTAAACTTTGGGGTGCCTGTGTCTTGCTCATTTTTAGTTTTCCCAATTTATACGCCCATGAGTGGACGTGCCCTATGCTCCCTTAGCTGTGTTTTTTCGATGTTTCAGGACACACCGTACACTTCTCCAGAGTGGCTGTTGGCAATTTACATTCCGCCCATCAGCGTAGCAAGGCTGCCATTTCTCCATGGCCTGTCCTGCATTTCTGGTTTTGACACTTTTTGCAGCATGGCACTTTTGACCAATGGGGAGCGAGACTTCTTTGTAGCACTGATTTGCCTTTCCAGGTTGCTTGGTTGGCCAAAAAAGGCGTATGCGTTTTTTCCTGAATATATTCAGGAAAAAACGCATACGCCCTTTTTGGCCAAGGGCATCATTGTCGACGTTTTGCCGCTTTTCATGTGCTTTAAAGGCGATTCGAATCTACCTCCTGAAATTTGTTTCCTGCAATTCTGCCTTGCTTTCAAATCCTCTTCGTTGCCTTCCCTCAATATATCTGTGGATGAGAGTTATCATTCATAACTCTGCGAGTTTCTGAATTGCAGTGTCCCTGAGCTCCATTTTTCAACTGGCTTTTTTGGGAGCTGGCCGCAAAAGTGCGGGATTGCCTCAGGCCCTATTCTGCTTCTGGGCGGCAGGCTTAGCCTGTGGTTAATTCTTCTTCCTGATGGGAAATAGAGTGACCTGTGCCTGTCCCAACACCTAGATCTAGTCTCTCATTGGTTGCCCCTCTTCCCGTTCATCCTCAGGACAAATTGCAACCTGTAGGGAACAGGAGCTTAAAGGTGCTGATTCTCCAAGTAGGGAGATTGCTAGTAAAGTAGCTGGAAAGGCGAACCCGAGCACAAGGAGATGAGAAATGAGGTGCGTATTAGAAACCTTTCAAAATCACACGGTGTACCATCTTCTGGGTTTCTCATGCATGTTTTCGATGTAGGAAGATGCCCTTGAACCTGGAGATTTGGGACCCATGGGATGGGTACCAGGCAGTATTACTTTAAAGGGTCTGCGTTTGCTCACCCAACCTCACCCAACCTTTCAGCCCCAAGAGTGTCCACCCTTATGTCTCATCCAACTGTGGGTCTAGATATGGTCAATCCAGGTTGCATCACAGCCTCTGAACGAATTTTGTAAGAATTTCTCTCTCTTTCACTGTCTTTGTTTTACGGGTTTTTAAAAGTAATTTATTTTTATAATGGGGTTTAGCTGCTTTTCACGGCTGTGTTTATGCGGCTTTACACCCACTTGACTCACTTCCAGACAGATATCAATGCATAGGTTTTAAGATTCTTAATAGTCACATATATTCTTGTGCGGTGAATAGGGGGTGTTGAATCCAGTTCACTGAGCAAGGAGTAGGTCTTGTATATTACATATTGGGTGTATGGAACGGTATCTGAGCGAATTTGAAACCCTTGTTTTATGCATCACCCCACCTCACCTTTCCCGTTAAGCAGCCATCGTGTGTTTTCTACACGTGTGACTCTGTTCTGTTTTGTAATTCAGTTCAAGTGTAGCGGTTTTTACATTCCCTCTATAAGTGAGAGCTTATGATAAGTGTCTTTTTCTGTGTGACTTATTTCACTTAGAATCATCGTACCTAAATCCACTCATCTTGCTTCTACTAGCCTTATGACATTGATTTCATGTCTGAGTGATATTCCATTGTACATAAGGACCACAACTTCTTTATCCATTTTTCTCTTTCCTGGTATATTTAAGGTGTCATGAAGTGGAGGTTCTTGACAACAGAGCAGCCCTAAACTTTGGGGTGCCTGTGTCTTGCTGATTTTTAGTTTTCCCAATTTATACGCCCATGAGTGGACGTGCCCTATGCTCCCTTAGCTGTGTTTTTTCGATGTTTCAGGACACACCGTACACTTCTCCAGAGTGGCTGTTGGCAATTTACATTCCGCCCATTAGCGTAGCAAGGCTGCCATTTCTCCATGGCCTGTCCTGCATTTCTGGTTTTGACACTTTTTGCAGCATGGCACTTTTGACCAATGGGGAGCGAGACTTCTTTGTAGCACTGATTTGCCTTTCCAGGTTGCTTGGTTGGCCAAAAAGGGCGTATGCGTTTTTTCCTGAATATATTCAGGAAAAAACGCATACGCCCTTTTTGGCCAAGGGCATCATTGTCGACTTTTTGCCGCTTTTCATGTGCTTTAAAGGCGATTCGAATCTACCTCCTGAAATCTGTTTCCTGCAATTCTGCCTTGCTTTCAAATCCTCTTCGTTGCCTTCCCTCAATATATCTGTGGATGAGAGTTATCATTCATAACTCTGCGAGTTTCTGAATTGCAGTGTCCCTGAGCTCCATTTTTCAACTGGCTTTTTTGGGAGCTGGCCGCAAAAGTGCGGGATTGCCTCAGGCCCTATTCTGCTTCTGGGCGGCAGGCTTAGCCTGTGGTTAATTCTTCTTCCTGATGGGAAATAGAGTGACCTGTGCCTGTCCCAACACCTAGATCTAGTCTCTCATTGGTTGCCCCTCTTCCCGTTCATCCTCAGGACAAATTGCAACCTGTAGGGAACAGGAGCTTAAAGGTGCTGATTCTCCAAGTAGGGAGATTGCTAGTAAAGTAGCTGGAAAGGCGAACCCGAGCACAAGGAGATGAGAAATGAGGTGCGTATTAGAAACCTTTCAAAATCACACGGTGTACCATCTTCTGGGTTTCTCATGCATGTTTTCGATGTAGGAAGATGCCCTTGAACCTGGAGATTTGGGACCCATGGGATGGGTACCAGGCAGTATTACTTTAAAGGGTCTGCGTTTGCTCACCCAACCTCACCCAACCTTTCAGCCCCAAGAGTGTCCACCCTTATGTCTCATCCAACTGTGGGTCTAGATATGGTCAATCCAGGTTGCATCACAGCCTCTGAACGAATTTTGTAAGAATTTCTCTCTCTTTCACTGTCTTTGTTTTACGGGTTTTTAAAAGTAATTTATTTTTATAATGGGGTTTAGCTGCTTTTCACGGCTGTGTTTATGCGGCTTTACACCCACTTGACTCACTTCCAGACAGATATCAATGCATAGGTTTTAAGATTCTTAATAGTCACATATATTCTTGTGCGGTGAATAGGGGGTGTTGAGTCCAGTTCACTGAGCAAGGAGTAGGTCTTGTCTATTACATATTGGGTGTATGGAACGGTATCTGAGCGAATTTGAAACCCTTGTTTTATGCCTCACCCCACCTCACCTTTCCCGTTAAGCAGCCATAGTGTGTTTTCTAAACGTGTGACTCTGTTCTGTTTTGTAATTCAGTTCAAGTGTAGCGGTTATTACATTCCCTCTATAAGTGATAGCTTATGATAAGTGCCTTTTTCTGTGTGACTTATTTCACTTAGAATCATCGTACCTAAATCCACTCATCTTGCTTCTACTAGCCTTATGACATTGATTTCATGTCTGAGTGATATTCCATTGTACATAAGGACCACAACTTCTTTATCCATTTTTCTCTTTCCTGGGATATTTAAGGTGTCATGAAGTGGAGGTTCTTGTCAACAGAGCAGCCCTAAACTTTGGGGTGCCTGTGTCTTGCTGATTTTTAGTTTTCCCAATTTATACGCCCATGAGTGGACGTGCCCTATGCTCCCTAAGCTGTGTTTTTTCGATGTTTCAGGACAAACCGTACACTTCTCCAGAGTGGCTGTTGGCAATTTACATCCCGCCCATCAGCGTAGCAAGGCTGCCATTTCTCCATGGCCTGTCCTGCAGTTCTGGTTTTGACACTTTTTGCAGCATGGCACTTTTGACCGATGGGAAGCGAGACTTCTTTGTAGCACTGATTTGCCTTTCCAGGTTGCTTGGTTGGCCTAAAAGGGCGTATGCGTTTTTTCCTGAATATATTCAGGAAAAAACGCATATGCCCTTTTTGGCCAAGGGCATCATTGTCGACGTTTTGCCACTTTTCATGTGCTTTAAAGGCGATTCGAATCTACCTCCTGAAACCTGTTTCCTGCAATTCTGCCTTGCTTTCAAATCCTCTTCGTTGCCTTCCCTCAATATATCTGTGGATGAGAGTTATCATTTATAGATCTGCGGGTTTCTGAATTGCAGTGTCCCTGAGCTCCATTTTTCAACTGGCTTTTTTGGGAGCTGGCCGCAAAAGCGCAGGATTGTCTCAGGCCCTATTCTGCTTCTGGGCGGCAGGCTGAGCCTGTGGTTAATTCTTCTTCCCGATGGGAAAATAGAGTGAGCTGTGCCTGTCCCAACACCTAGATCTAGTCTCTCATTGGTTGCCCCTCTTCCCGTTCATCCTCAGGACAAATTGCAACCTGTAGGGAACAGGAGCTTAAAGGTGCTGATTCTCCAAGTAGGGAGATTGCTAGTAAAGTAGCTGGAAAGGCGAACCCGAGCACAAGGAGATGAGAAATGAGGTGCGTATTAGAAACCTTTCAAAATCACACGGTGTACCATCTTCTGGGTTTCTCATGCATGTTTTCGATGTAGGAAGATGCCCTTGAACCTGGAGATTTGGGACCCATGGGATGGGTACCAGGCAGTATTACTTTAAAGGTTGTGCGTTTGCTCACCCAACCTCACCCAAACTTTCAGCCCCAAGATTGTCCACCCTTATGTCTCATCCAGCTGTGGGTCTAGATATGGTCAATCCAGGTTGCATCACAGCCTCTGAAAGAATTTTGTAAGAATTTCTCTCTCTTTCACTGTCTTTGTTTTACGGGTTTTTAAAAGTAATTTATTTTTATAATGGGGTTTAGCTGCTTTTCACGGCTGTGTTTATGCGGCTTTACACCCACTTGACTCACTTCCAGACAGATATCAATACATAGGTTTTAAGATTCTTACTAGTCACATATATTCTTGTGCGGTGAATAGGGCGTGTTGAGTCCAGTTCACTGAGCAAGGAGTAGGTCTTGTCTATTACATATTGGGTGTATGGAACGGTATCTGAGCGAATTTGAAACCCTTGTTTTATGCATCACCCCACCTCACCTTTCCCGTTAAGCAGCCATAGTGTGTTTTCTAAACGTGTGACTCTGTTCTGTTTTGTAATTCAGTTCATGTGTAGCGGTTTTTACATTCCCTCTATAAGTGATAGCTTATGATAAGTGTCTTTTTCTGTGTGACTTATTTCACTTAGAATCGTCGTACCTAAATCCACTCATCTTGCTTCTACTAGCCTTATGACATTGATTTCATGTCTGAGTGATATTCCATTGTACATAAGGACCACAACTTCTTTATCCATTTTTCTCTTTCCTGGGATATTTAAGGTGTCATGAAGTGGAGGTTCTTGTCAACAGAGCAGCCCTAAACTTTAGGGTGCCTGTGTCTTGCTGATTTTTAGTTTTCCCAATTTATACGCCCATGAGAGGACGTGCCCTATGCTCCCTAAGCTGTGTTTTTTCGATGTTTCAGGACACACCGTACACTTCTCCAGAGTGGCTGTTGGCAATTTACATCCCGCCCATCAGCGTAGCAAGGCTGCCATTTCTCCATGGCCTGTCCTGCATTTCTGGTTTTGACACTTTTTGCAGCATGGCCCTTTTGACCGATGGGAAGCGAGACTTCTTTGTAGCGCTGATTAGCCTTTCCAGGTTGCTTGGTTGGCCAAACAGGGCGTATGCGTTTTTTCCTGAATATATTCAGGAAAAAACGCATACGCCCTGTTTGGCCAAGGGCATCATTGTCGACGTTTTGCCACTTTTCATGTGCTTTAAAGGCGATTCGAATGTACCTCCTGAAACCTGTTTCCTGCAATTCTGCCTTGCTTTCAAATCCTCTTCGTTGCCTTCCCTCAATATATCTGTGGATGAGAGTTATCATTTATAGCTCTGCGGGTTTGTGAATTGCAGTGTCCCTGAGCTCCATTTTTCAACTGGCTTTTTTGGGAGCTGTCCGCAAAAGCGCGGGATTGCCTCAGGCCCTATTCTGCTTCTGGGCGGCAGGCTGAGCCTGTGGTTAATTCTTCTTCCTGATGGGAAAATAGAGTGACCTGTGCCTGTCCCAACACCTAGATCTAGTCTCTCATTGGTTGCCCCTCTTCCCGTTCATCCTCAGGACAAATTGCAACCTGTAGGGAACAGGAGCTTAAAGTGCTGATTCTCCAAGTAGGGAGATTGCTAGTAAAGTAGCTGGAAAGGCGAACCCGAGCACAAGGAGATGAGAAATGAGGTGCGTATTAGAAACCTTTTAAAATCACACGGTGTACCATCTTCTGGGTTTCTCATGCATGTTTTCGATGTAGGAAGATGCCCTTGAACCTGGAGATTTGGGACCCATGGGATGGGTACCAGGCAGTATTACTTTAAAGGGTCTGCGTTTGCTCACCCAACCTCACAAAACCTTTCAGCCCCAAGAGTGTCCAACCTTATCTCTCATCCAGGTGTGGGTCTAGATATGGTCAATCCAGGTTGCATCACAGCCTCTGAACGAATTTTGTAAGAATTTCTCTCTCTTTCACTGTCTTTGTTTTACGGGTTTTTAAAAGTAATTTATTTTTATAATGGGGTTTAGCTGCTTTTCACGGCTGTGTTTATGCGGCTTTACACCCACTTGACTCACTTCCAGACAGATATCAATACATAGGTTTTAAGATTCTTACTAGTCACATATATTTTTGTGCGGTGAATAGGGGGTGTTGAGTCCAGTTCACTGAGCAAGGAGTAGGTCTTGTCTATTACATATTGGGTGTATGGAACGGTATCTGAGCGAATTTGAAACCCTTGTTTTATGCATCACCCCACCTCACCTTTCCCGTTAAGCAGCCATCGTGTGTTTTCTAAACGTGTGACTCTGTTCTGTTTTGTAATTCAGTTCAAGTGTAGCGGTTTTTACATTCCCTCTATAAGTGATAGCTTATGATAAGTGTCTTTTTCTGTGTGACTTATTTCACTTAGGATCATCGTACCTAAATCCACTCATCTTGCTTCTACTAGCCTTATGACATTGATTTCATGTCTGAGTGATATTCCATTGTACATAAGGACCACAACTTCTTTATCCATTTTTCTCTTTCCTGGGATATTTAAGGTGTCATGAAGTGGAGGTTCTTGTCAAAAGAGCAGCCCTAAACTTTGGGGTGCCTGTGTCTTGCTGATTTTTAGTTTTCCCAATTTATACGCCCATGAGTGGACGTGCCCTATGCTCCCTAAGCTGTGTGTTTTCGATGTTTCAGGACACACCATACACTTTTCCAGAGTGGCTGTTGGCAATTTACATCCCGCCCATCAGCGTAGCAAGGCTGCCATTTCTCCATGGCCTGTCCTGCATTTCTGGTTTTGACACATTTTGCAGCATGACACTTTAGACCGATGGGAAGCGAGACTTCTTTGTAGCACTGATTTGCCTTTCCAGGTTGCTTGGTTGGCCAAACAGGGCGTATGCTTTTTTTCCTGAATATATTCAGGAAAAAACGCATACGCCCTGTTTGGCCAAGGGCATCATTGTCGACGTTTTGCCACTTTTCATATGCTTTAAAGGCGATTCGAATCTACCTCCTGAAACCTGTTTCCTGCAATTCTGCCTTGCTTTCAAATGCTCTTTGTTGCCTTCCCTCAATATATCTGTGGATGAGAGTTATCATTCATAACTCTGCGGGTTTGTGAATTGCAGTGACCCTGAGCTCCATTTTTCAACTGGCTTTTTTGGGAGCTGGCCGCAAAAGCGCGGGATTGCCTCAGGCCCTATTCTGCTTCTGGGCGGTAGGCTGAGCCTGTGGTTAATTCTTCTTCCCGATGGGAAAATAGAGTGAGCTGTGCCTGTCCCAACACCTAGATCTAGTCTCTCATTGGTTGCCCCTCTTCCCGTTCATCCTCAGGACAAATTGCAACCTGTAGGGAACAGGAGCTTAAAGGTGCTGATTCTCCAAGTAGGGAGATTGCTAGTAAAGTAGCTGGAAAGGCGAACCCGAGCACAAGGAGATGAGAAATGAGGTGCGTATTAGAAACCTTTCAAAATCACACGGTGTAACATCTTCTGGGTTTCTCATGCATGTTTTCGATGTAGGAAGATGCCCTTGAACCTGGAGATTTGGGACCCATGGGATGGGTACCAGGCAGTATTACTTTAAAGGGTGTGCGTTTGCTCACCCAACCTCACCCAAACTTTCAGCCCCAAGATTGTCCACCCTTATGTCTCATCCAGCTGTGGGTCTAGATATGGTCAATCCAGGTTGCATCACAGCCTCTGAAAGAATTTTGTAAGAATTTCTCTCTCTTTCACTGTCTTTGTTTTACGGGTTTTTAAAAGTAATTTATTTTTATAATGGGGTTTAGCTGCTTTTCACGGCTGTGTTTATGCGGCTTTACACCCACTTGACTCACTTCCAGACAGATATCAATACATAGGTTTTAAGATTCTTACTAGTCACATATATTCTTGTGCGGTGAATAGGGGGTGTTGAGTCCAGTTCACTGAGCAAGGAGTAGGTCTTGTCTATTACATATTGGGTGTATGGAACGGTATCTGAGCGAATTTGAAACCCTTGTTTTATGCATCACCCCACCTCACCTTTCCCGTTAAGCAGCCATAGTGTGTTTTCTAAACGTGTGACTCTGTTCTGTTTTGTAATTCAGTTCAAGTGTAGCGGTTTTTACATTCCCTCTATAAGTGATAGCTTATGATAAGTGTCTTTTTCTGTGTGACTTATTTCACTTAGGATCATCGTACCTAAATCCACTCATCTTGCTTCTACTAGCCTTATGACATTGATTTCATGTCTGAGTGATATTCCATTGTACATAAGGACCACAACTTCTTTATCCATTTTTCTCTTTCCTGGGATATTTAAGGTGTCATGAAGTGGAGGTTCTTGTCAACAGAGCAGCCCTAAACTTTGGGGTGCCTGTGTCTTGCTGATTTTTAGTTTTCCCAATTTATACGCCCATGAGTGGACGTGCCCTATGCTCCCTAAGCTGTGTTTTTTCGATGTTTCAGGACACACCGTACACTTTTCCAGAGTGGCTGTTGGCAATTTACATCCCGCCCATCAGCGTAGCAAGGCTGCCATTTCTCCATGGCCTGTCCTGCATTTCTGGTTTGGACACTTTTTGCAGCATGGCCCTTTTGACCGACGGGAAGCGAGACTTCTTTGTAGCGCTGATTAGCCTTTCCAGGTTGCTTGGTTGGCCAAACAGGGCGTATGCGTTTTTTCCTGAATATATTCAGGAAAAAACGCATACGCCCTGTTTGGCCAAGGGCATCATTGTCGTCGTTTTGCCACTTTTCATATGCTTTAAAGGCGATTCGAATCTACCTCCTGAAACCTGTTTCCTGAAATTCTGCCTTGCTTTCAAATCCTCTTCGTTGCCTTCCCTCAATATATCTGTGGATGAGAGTTATCATTTATAGCTCTGCGGGTTTGTGAATTGCAGTGTCCCTGAGCTGCATTTTTCAACTGGCTTTTTTGGGAGCTGGCCGCAAAAGCGCGGGATTGCCTCAGGCCCTATTCTGCTTCTGGGCGGCAGGCTGAGCCTGTGGTTAATTCTTCTTCCTGATGGGAAAATAGAGTGACCTGTGCCTGTCCCAACACATAGATCTAGTCTCTCATTGGTTTCCCCTCTTCCCGTTCATCCTCAGGACAAATTGCATCCTGTAGGGGACAGGAGCTTAAAGGTGCTGATTCTCCAAGTAGGGAGATTGCTAGTAAAGTAGCTGGAAAGGCGAACCCGAGCACAAGGAGATGAGAAATGAGGTGCGTATTAGAAACCTTTCAAAATCACACGGTGTACCATCTTCTGGGTTTCTCATGCATGTTTTCCATATAGGAAGATGCCCTTGAACCTGGAGATTTGGGACCCATGGGATGGGTACCAGGCAGTATTACTTTAAAGGGTCTGCGTTTGCTCACCCAACCTCACCCAACCTTTCAGCCCCAAGAGTGTCCACCCTTATGTCTCATCCAGCTGTGGGTCTAGATATGTTCAATCCAGGTTGCATCACAGCCTCTGAACGAATTTTGTAAGAATTTCTCTCTCTTTCACTGTCTTTGTTTTACGGGTTTTTAAAAGTAATTTATTTTTATAATGGGGTTTAGCTGCTTTTCACAGCTGTGTTTATGCGGCTTTACACCCAATTGACTCACTTCCAGACAGATATCAATACATAGGTTTTAAGATTCTTACTAGTCACATATATTCTTGTGCGGTGAATAGGGGGTGTTGAGTCCAGTTCACTGAGCAAGGAGTAGGTCTTGTCTATTACATATTGGGTGTATGGAACGGTATCTGAGCGAATTTGAAACCCTTGTTTTATGCATCACCCCACCTCACCTTTCCCGTTAAGCAGCCATAGTGTGTTTTCTAAACGTGTGACTCTGTTCTGTTTTGTAATTCAGTTCAAGTGTAGCGGTTTTTACATTCCCTCTATAAGTGATAGCTTATGATAAGTGTCTTTTTCTGTGTGACTTATTTCACTTAGGATCATCGTACCTAAATCCACTCATCTTGCTTCTACTAGCCTTATGACATTGATTTCATGTCTGAGTGATATTCCATTGTACATAAGGACCACAACTTCTTTATCCATTTTTCTCTTTCCTGGGATATTTAAGGTGTCATGAAGTGGAGGTTCTTGTCAACAGAGCAGCCCTAAACTTTGGGGTGCCTGTGTCTTGCTGATTTTTAGTTTTCCCAATTTATACGCCCATGAGTGGACGTGCCCTATGCTCCCTAAGCTGTGTTTTTTCGATGTTTCAGGACACACCGTACACTTTTCCAGAGTGGCTGTTGGCAATTTACATCCCGCCCATCAGCGTAGCAAGGCTGCCATTTCTCCATGGCCTGTCCTGCATTTCTGGTTTGGACACTTTTTGCAGCATGGCCCTTTTGACCGACGGGAAGCGAGACTTCTTTGTAGCGCTGATTAGCCTTTCCAGGTTGCTTGGTTGGCCAAACAGGGCGTATGCGTTTTTTCCTGAATATATTCAGGAAAAAACGCATACGCCCTGTTTGGCCAAGGGCATCATTGTCGTCGTTTTGCCACTTTTCATATGCTTTAAAGGCGATTCGAATCTACCTCCTGAAACCTGTTTCCTGAAATTCTGCCTTGCTTTCAAATCCTCTTCGTTGCCTTCCCTCAATATATCTGTGGATGAGAGTTATCATTTATAGCTCTGCGGGTTTGTGAATTGCAGTGTCCCTGAGCTCCATTTTTCAACTGGCTTTTTTGGGAGCTGGCCGCAAAAGCGCGGGATTGCCTCAGGCCCTATTCTGATTCTGGGCGGCAGGCTGAGCCTGTGGTTAATTCTTCTTCCTGATGGGAAAATAGAGTGACCTGTGCCTGTCCCAACACATAGATCTAGTCTCTCATTGGTTGCCCCTCTTCCCGTTCATCCTCAGGACAAATTGCATCCTGTAGGGGACAGGAGCTTAAAGGCGCTGATTCTCCAAGTAGGGAGATTGCTAGTAAAGTAGCTGGAAAGGCGAACCCGAGCACAAGGAGATGAGAAATGAGGTGCGTATTAGAAACCTTTCAAAATCACACGGTGTACCATCTTCTGGGTTTCTCATGCATGTTTTCCATATAGGAAGATGCCCTTGAACCTGGAGATTTGGGACCCATGGGATGGGTACCAGGCAGTATTACTTTAAAGGGTCTGCGTTTGCTCACCCAACCTCACCCAACCTTTCAGCCCCAAGAGTGTCCACCCTTATGTCTCATCCAGCTGTGGGTCTAGATATGTTCAATCCAGGTTGCATCACAGCCTCTGAACGAATTTTGTAAGAATTTCTCTCTCTTTCACTGTCTTTGTTTTACGGGTTTTTAAAAGTAATTTATTTTTATAATGGGGTTTAGCTGCTTTTCACAGCTGTGTTTATGCGGCTTTACACCCAATTGACTCACTTCCAGACAGATATCAATACATAGGTTTTAAGATTCTTACTAGTCACATATATTCTTGTGCGGTGAATAGGGGGTGTTGAGTCCAGTTCACTGAGCAAGGAGTAGGTCTTGTCTATTACATATTGGGTGTATGGAACGGTATCTGAGCGAATTTGAAACCCTTGTTTTATGCATCACCCCACCTCACCTTTCCCGTTAAGCAGCCATAGTGTGTTTTCTAAACGTGTGACTCTGTTCTGTTTTGTAATTCAGTTCAAGTGAAGCGGTTTTTACATTCCCTCTATAAGTGATAGCTTATGATAAGTGTCTTTTTCTGTGTGACTTATTTCACTTAGGATCATCGTACCTAAATCCACTCATCTTGCTTCTACTAGCCTTATGACATTGATTTCATGTCTGAGTGATATTCCATTGTACATAAGGACCACAACTTCTTTATCCATTTTTCTCTTTCCTGGGATATTTAAGGTGTCATGAAGTGGAGGTTCTTGTCAACAGAGCAGCCCTAAACTTTGGGGTGCCTGTGTCTTGCTGATTTTTAGTTTTCCCAATTTATACGCCCATGAGTGGACGTGCCCTATGCTCCCTAAGCTGTGTTTTTTCGATGTTTCAGGACACTCCGTACACTTTTCCAGAGTGGCTGTTGGCAATTTACATCCCGCCCATCAGCGTAGCAAGGCTGCCATTTCTCCATGGCCTGTCCTGCATTTCTGGTTTGGACACTTTTTGCAGCATGGCCCTTTTGACCGACGGGAAGCGAGACTTCTTTGTAGCGCTGATTAGCCTTTCCAGGTTGCTTGGTTGGCCAAACAGGGCGTATGCGTTTTTTCCTGAATATATTCAGGAAAAAACGCATACGCCCTGTTTGGCCAAGGGCATCATTGTCGTCGTTTTGCCACTTTTCATATGCTTTAAAGGCGATTCGAATCTACCTCCTGAAACCTGTTTCCTGAAATTCTGCCTTGCTTTCAAATCCTCTTCGTTGCCTTCCCTCAATATATCTGTGGATGAGAGTTATCATTTATAGCTCTGCGGGTTTGTGAATTGCAGTGTCCCTGAGCTCCATTTTTCAACTGGCTTTTTTGGGAGCTGGCCGCAAAAGCGCGGGATTGCCTCAGGCCCTATTCTGATTCTGGGCGGCAGGCTGAGCCTGTGGTTAATTCTTCTTCCTGATGGGAAAATAGAGTGACCTGTGCCTGTCCCAACACATAGATCTAGTCTCTCATTGGTTGCCCCTCTTCCCGTTCATCCTCAGGACAAATTGCATCCTGTAGGGGACAGGAGCTTAAAGGTGCTGATTCTCCAAGTAGGGAGATTGCTAGTAAAGTAGCTGGAAAGGCGAACCCGAGCACAAGGAGATGAGAAATGAGGTGCGTATTAGAAACCTTTCAAAATCACACGGTGTACCATCTTCTGGGTTTCTCATGCATGTTTTCCATATAGGAAGATGCCCTTGAACCTGGAGATTTGGGACCCATGGGATGGGTACCAGGCAGTATTACTTTAAAGGGTCTGCGTTTGCTCACCCAACCTCACCCAACGTTTCAGCCCCAAGAGTGTCCACCCTTATGTCTCATCCAGCTGTGGGTCTAGATATGGTCAATCCAGGTTGCATCACAGCCTCTGAACGAATTTTGTAAGAATTTCTCTCTGTTTCACTGTCTTTGTTTTACGGGTTTTTAAAAGTAATTTATTTTTATAATGGGGTTTAGCTGCTTTTCACGGCTGTGTTTATGCGGCTTTACACCCACTTGACTCACTTCCAGACAGATATCAATACATAGGTTTTAAGATTCTTACTAGTCACATATATTCTTGTGCGGTGAATAGGGGGTGTTGAATCCAGTTCACTGAGCAAGGAGTAGGTCTTGTATATTACATATTGGGTGTATGGAACGGTATCTGAGCGAATTTGAAACCCTTGTTTTATGCATCACCCCACCTCACCTTTCCCGTTAAGCAGCCATCGTGTGTTTTCTACACGTGTGAC
This sequence comes from Eschrichtius robustus, assembly GCF_028021215.1. NCBI lineage: Eukaryota > Metazoa > Chordata > Mammalia > Artiodactyla > Eschrichtiidae > Eschrichtius > Eschrichtius robustus. Next base: position 363,142 of record NW_027175314.1, read on the forward strand.
TCTGTTCTGTTTTGTAATTCAGTTCAAGTGTAGCGGTTTTTACATTCCCTCTATAAGTGAGAGCTTATGATAAGTGTCTTTTTCTGTGTGACTTATTTCACTTAGAATCATCGTACCTAAATCCACTCATCTTGCTTCTACTAGCCTTATGACATTGATTTCATGTCTGAGTGATATTCCATTGTACATAAGGACCACAACTTCTTTATCCATTTTTCTCTTTCCTGGTATATTTAAGGTGTCATGAAGTGGAGGTTCTTGACAACAGAGCAGCCCTAAACTTTGGGGTGCCTGTGTCTTGCTGATTTTTAGTTTTCCCAATTTATACGCCCATGAGTGGACGTGCCCTATGCTCCCTAAGCTGTGTTTTTTCGATGTTTCAGGACACACCGTACACTTTTCCAGAGTGGCTGTTGGCAATTTACATCCCGCCCATCAGCGTAGCAAGGCTGCCATTTCTCCATGGCCTGTCCTGCATTTCTGGTTTTGACACTTTTTGCAGCATGGCACTTTTGACCAATGGGGAGCGAGACTTCTTTGTAGCACTGATTTGCCTTTCCAGGTTGCTTGGTTGGCCAAAAAGGGCGTATGCGTTTTTTCCTGAATATATTCAGGAAAAAACGCATACGCCCTTTTTGGCCAAGGGCATCATTGTCGACGTTTTGCCGCTTTTCATGTGCTTTAAAGGCGATTCGAATCTACCTCCTGAAATCTGTTTCCTGCAATTCTGCCTTGCTTTCAAATCCTCTTCGTTGCCTTCCCTCAATATATCTGTGGATGAGAGTTATCATTCATAACTCTGCGAGTTTCTGAATTGCAGTGTCCCTGAGCTCCATTTTTCAACTGGCTTTTTTGGGAGCTGGCCGCAAAAGTGCGGGATTGCCTCAGGCCCTATTCTGCTTCTGGGCGGCAGGCTTAGCCTGTGGTTAATTCTTCTTCCTGATGGGAAATAGAGTGACCTGTGCCTGTCCCAACACCTAGATCTAGTCTCTCATTGGTTGCCCCTCTTCCCGTTCATCCTCAGGACAAATTGCAACCTGTAGGGAACAGGAGCTTAAAGGTGCTGATTCTCCAAGTAGGGAGATTGCTAGTAAAGTAGCTGGAAAGGCGAACCCGAGCACAAGGAGATGAGAAATGAGGTGCGTATTAGAAACCTTTCAAAATCACACGGTGTACCATCTTCTGGGTTTCTCATGCATGTTTTCGATGTAGGAAGATGCCCTTGAACCTGGAGATTTGGGACCCATGGGATGGGTACCAGGCAGTATTACTTTAAAGGGTCTGCGTTTGCTCACCCAACCTCACCCAACCTTTCAGCCCCAAGAGTGTCCACCCTTATGTCTCATCCAACTGTGGGTCTAGATATGGTCAATCCAGGTTGCATCACAGCCTCTGAACGAATTTTGTAAGAATTTCTCTCTCTTTCACTGTCTTTGTTTTACGGGTTTTTAAAAGTAATTTATTTTTATAATGGGGTTTAGCTGCTTTTCACGGCTGTGTTTATGCGGCTTTACACCCACTTGACTCACTTCCAGACAGATATCAATGCATAGGTTTTAAGATTCTTAATAGTCACATATATTCTTGTGCGGTGAATAGGGGGTGTTGAGTCCAGTTCACTGAGCAAGGAGTAGGTCTTGTCTATTACATATTGGGTGTATGGAACGGTATCTGAGCGAATTTGAAACCCTTGTTTTATGCCTCACCCCACCTCACCTTTCCCGTTAAGCAGCCATAGTGTGTTTTCTAAACGTGTGACTCTGTTCTGTTTTGTAATTCAGTTCAAGTGTAGCGGTTATTACATTCCCTCTATAAGTGATAGCTTATGATAAGTGCCTTTTTCTGTGTGACTTATTTCACTTAGAATCATCGTACCTAAATCCACTCATCTTGCTTCTACTAGCCTTATGACATTGATTTCATGTCTGAGTGATATTCCATTGTACATAAGGACCACAACTTCTTTATCCATTTTTCTCTTTCCTGGGATATTTAAGGTGTCATGAAGTGGAGGTTCTTGTCAACAGAGCAGCCCTAAACTTTGGGGTGCCTGTGTCTTGCTGATTTTTAGTTTTCCCAATTTATACGCCCATGAGTGGACGTGCCCTATGCTCCCTAAGCTGTGTTTTTTCGATGTTTCAGGACAAACCGTACACTTCTCCAGAGTGGCTGTTGGCAATTTACATCCCGCCCATCAGCGTAGCAAGGCTGCCATTTCTCCATGGCCTGTCCTGCAGTTCTGGTTTTGACACTTTTTGCAGCATGGCACTTTTGACCGATGGGAAGCGAGACTTCTTTGTAGCACTGATTTGCCTTTCCAGGTTGCTTGGTTGGCCTAAAAGGGCGTATGCGTTTTTTCCTGAATATATTCAGGAAAAAACGCATATGCCCTTTTTGGCCAAGGGCATCATTGTCGACGTTTTGCCACTTTTCATGTGCTTTAAAGGCGATTCGAATCTACCTCCTGAAACCTGTTTCCTGCAATTCTGCCTTGCTTTCAAATCCTCTTCGTTGCCTTCCCTCAATATATCTGTGGATGAGAGTTATCATTTATAGATCTGCGGGTTTCTGAATTGCAGTGTCCCTGAGCTCCATTTTTCAACTGGCTTTTTTGGGAGCTGGCCGCAAAAGCGCAGGATTGTCTCAGGCCCTATTCTGCTTCTGGGCGGCAGGCTGAGCCTGTGGTTAATTCTTCTTCCCGATGGGAAAATAGAGTGAGCTGTGCCTGTCCCAACACCTAGATCTAGTCTCTCATTGGTTGCCCCTCTTCCCGTTCATCCTCAGGACAAATTGCAACCTGTAGGGAACAGGAGCTTAAAGGTGCTGATTCTCCAAGTAGGGAGATTGCTAGTAAAGTAGCTGGAAAGGCGAACCCGAGCACAAGGAGATGAGAAATGAGGTGCGTATTAGAAACCTTTCAAAATCACACGGTGTACCATCTTCTGGGTTTCTCATGCATGTTTTCGATGTAGGAAGATGCCCTTGAACCTGGAGATTTGGGACCCATGAGATGGGTACCAGGCAGTATTACTTTAAAGGTTGTGCGTTTGCTCACCCAACCTCACCCAAACTTTCAGCCCCAAGATTGTCCACCCTTATGTCTCATCCAGCTGTGGGTCTAGATATGGTCAATCCAGGTTGCATCACAGCCTCTGAAAGAATTTTGTAAGAATTTCTCTCTCTTTCACTGTCTTTGTTTTACGGGTTTTTAAAAGTAATTTATTTTTATAATGGGGTTTAGCTGCTTTTCACGGCTGTGTTTATGCGGCTTTACACCCACTTGACTCACTTCCAGACAGATATCAATACATAGGTTTTAAGATTCTTACTAGTCACATATATTCTTGTGCGGTGAATAGGGGGTGTTGAGTCCAGTTCACTGAGCAAGGAGTAGGTCTTGTCTATTACATATTGGGTGTATGGAACGGTATCTGAGCGAATTTGAAACCCTTGTTTTATGCATCACCCCACCTCACCTTTCCCGTTAAGCAGCCATAGTGTGTTTTCTAAACGTGTGACTCTGTTCTGTTTTGTAATTCAGTTCATGTGTAGCGGTTTTTACATTCCCTCTATAAGTGATAGCTTATGATAAGTGTCTTTTTCTGTGTGACTTATTTCACTTAGAATCGTCGTACCTAAATCCACTCATCTTGCTTCTACTAGCCTTATGACATTGATTTCATGTCTGAGTGATATTCCATTGTACATAAGGACCACAACTTCTTTATCCATTTTTCTCTTTCCTGGGATATTTAAGGTGTCATGAAGTGGAGGTTCTTGTCAACAGAGCAGCCCTAAACTTTAGGGTGCCTGTGTCTTGCTGATTTTTAGTTTTCCCAATTTATACGCCCATGAGAGGACGTGCCCTATGCTCCCTAAGCTGTGTTTTTTCGATGTTTCAGGACACACCGTACACTTCTCCAGAGTGGCTGTTGGCAATTTACATCCCGCCCATCAGCGTAGCAAGGCTGCCATTTCTCCATGGCCTGTCCTGCATTTCTGGTTTTGACACTTTTTGCAGCATGGCCCTTTTGACCGATGGGAAGCGAGACTTCTTTGTAGCGCTGATTAGCCTTTCCAGGTTGCTTGGTTGGCCAAACAGGGCGTATGCGTTTTTTCCTGAATATATTCAGGAAAAAACGCATACGCCCTGTTTGGCCAAGGGCATCATTGTCGACGTTTTGCCACTTTTCATGTGCTTTAAAGGCGATTCGAATGTACCTCCTGAAACCTGTTTCCTGCAATTCTGCCTTGCTTTCAAATCCTCTTCGTTGCCTTCCCTCAATATATCTGTGGATGAGAGTTATCATTTATAGCTCTGCGGGTTTGTGAATTGCAGTGTCCCTGAGCTCCATTTTTCAACTGGCTTTTTTGGGAGCTGTCCGCAAAAGCGCGGGATTGCCTCAGGCCCTATTCTGCTTCTGGGCGGCAGGCTGAGCCTGTGGTTAATTCTTCTTCCTGATGGGAAAATAGAGTGACCTGTGCCTGTCCCAACACCTAGATCTAGTCTCTCATTGGTTGCCCCTCTTCCCGTTCATCCTCAGGACAAATTGCAACCTGTAGGGAACAGGAGCTTAAAGTGCTGATTCTCCAAGTAGGGAGATTTCTAGTAAAGTAGCTGGAAAGGCGAACCCGAGCACAAGGAGATGAGAAATGAGGTGCGTATTAGAAACCTTTTAAAATCACACGGTGTACCATCTTCTGGGTTTCTCATGCATGTTTTCGATGTAGGAAGATGCCCTTGAACCTGGAGATTTGGGACCCATGGGATGGGTACCAGGCAGTATTACTTTAAAGGGTCTGCGTTTGCTCACCCAACCTCACAAAACCTTTCAGCCCCAAGAGTGTCCAACCTTATGTCTCATCCAGCTGTGGGTCTAGATATGGTCAATCCAGGTTGCATCACAGCCTCTGAACGAATTTTGTAAGAATTTCTCTCTCTTTCACTGTCTTTGTTTTACGGGTTTTTAAAAGTAATTTATTTTTATAATGGGGTTTAGCTGCTTTTCACGGCTGTGTTTATGCGGCTTTACACCCACTTGACTCACTTCCAGACAGATATCAATACATAGGTTTTAAGATTCTTACTAGTCACATATATTTTTGTGCGGTGAATAGGGGGTGTTGAGTCCAGTTCACTGAGCAAGGAGTAGGTCTTGTCTATTACATATTGGGTGTATGGAACGGTATCTGAGCGAATTTGAAACCCTTGTTTTATGCATCACCCCACCTCACCTTTCCCGTTAAGCAGCCATCGTGTGTTTTCTAAACGTGTGACTCTGTTCTGTTTTGTAATTCAGTTCAAGTGTAGCGGTTTTTACATTCCCTCTATAAGTGATAGCTTATGATAAGTGTCTTTTTCTGTGTGACTTATTTCACTTAGGATCATCGTACCTAAATCCACTCATCTTGCTTCTACTAGCCTTATGACATTGATTTCATGTCTGAGTGATATTCCATTGTACATAAGGACCACAACTTCTTTATCCATTTTTCTCTTTCCTGGGATATTTAAGGTGTCATGAAGTGGAGGTTCTTGTCAAAAGAGCAGCCCTAAACTTTGGGGTGCCTGTGTCTTGCTGATTTTTAGTTTTCCCAATTTATACGCCCATGAGTGGACGTGCCCTATGCTCCCTAAGCTGTGTTTTTTCGATGTTTCAGGACACACCATACACTTTTCCAGAGTGGCTGTTGGCAATTTACATCCCGCCCATCAGCGTAGCAAGGCTGCCATTTCTCCATGGCCTGTCCTGCATTTCTGGTTTTGACACATTTTGCAGCATGGCAGTTTAGACCGATGGGAAGCGAGACTTCTTTGTAGCACTGATTTGCCTTTCCAGGTTGCTTGGTTGGCCAAACAGGGCGTATGCTTTTTTTCCTGAATATATTCAGGAAAAAACGCATACGCCCTGTTTGGCCAAGGGCATCATTGTCGACGTTTTGCCACTTTTCATATGCTTTAAAGGCGATTCGAATCTACCTCCTGAAACCTGTTTCCTGCAATTCTGCCTTGCTTTCAAATCCTCTTTGTTGCCTTCCCTCAATATATCTGTGGATGAGAGTTATCATTCATAACTCTGCGGGTTTGTGAATTGCAGTGTCCCTGAGCTCCATTTTTCAACTGGCTTTTCTGGGAGCTGGCCGCAAAAGCGCGGGATTGCCTCAGGCCCTATTCTGCTTCTGGGCGGTAGGCTGAGCCTGTGGTTAATTCTTCTTCCCGATGGGAAAATAGAGTGAGCTGTGCCTGTCCCAACACCTAGATCTAGTCTCTCATTGGTTGCCCCTCTTCCCGTTCATCCTCAGGACAAATTGCAACCTGTAGGGAACAGGAGCTTAAAGGTGCTGATTCTCCAAGTAGGGAGATTGCTAGTAAAGTAGCTGGAAAGGCGAACCCGAGCACAAGGAGATGAGAAATGAGGTGCGTATTAGAAACCTTTCAAAATCACACGGTGTAACATCTTCTGGGTTTCTCATGCATGTTTTCGATGTAGGAAGATGCCCTTGAACCTGGAGATTTGGGACCCATGGGATGGGTACCAGGCAGTATTACTTTAAAGGGTGTGCGTTTAATCACCCAACCTCACCCAAACTTTCAGCCCCAAGATTGTCCACCCTTATGTCTCATCCAGCTGTGGGTCTAGATATGGTCAATCCAGGTTGCATCACAGCCTCTGAAAGAATTTTGTAAGAATTTCTCTCTCTTTCACTGTCTTTGTTTTACGGGTTTTTAAAAGTAATTTATTTTTATAATGGGGTTTAGCTGCTTTTCACGGCTGTGTTTATGCGGCTTTACACCCACTTGACTCACTTCCAGACAGATATCAATACATAGGTTTTAAGATTCTTACTAGTCACATATATTCTTGTGCGGTGAATAGGGGGTGTTGAGTCCAGTTCACTGAGCAAGGAGTAGGTCTTGTCTATTACATATTGGGTGTATGGAACGGTATCTGAGCGAATTTGAAACCCTTGTTTTATGCATCACCCCACCTCACCTTTCCCGTTAAGCAGCCATAGTGTGTTTTCTAAACGTGTGACTCTGTTCTGTTTTGTAATTCAGTTCATGTGTAGCGGTATTTACATTCCCTCTATAAGTGATAGCTTATGATAAGTGTCTTTTTCTGTGTGACTTATTTCACTTAGAATCGTCGTACCTAAATCCACTCATCTTGTTTCTACTAGCCTTATGACATTGATTTCATGTCTGAGTGATATTCCATTGTACATAAGGACCACAACTTCTTTATCCATTTTTCTCTTTCCTGGGATATTTAAGGTGTCATGAAGTGGAGGTTCTTGTCAACAGAGCAGCCCTAAACTTTAGGGTGCCTGTGTCTTGCTGATTTTTAGTTTTCCCAATTTATACGCCCATGAGAGGACGTGCCCTATGCTCCCTAAGCTGTGTTTTTTCGATGTTTCAGGACACACCGTACACTTCTCCAGAGTGGCTGTTGGCAATTTACATCCCGCCCATCAGCGTAGCAAGGCTGCCATTTCTCCATGGCCTGTCCTGCATTTCTGGTTTTGACACTTTTTGCAGCATGGCCCTTTTGACCGATGGGAAGCGAGACTTCTTTGTAGCGCTGATTAGCCTTTCCAGGTTGCTTGGTTGGCCAAACAGGGCGTATGCGTTTTTTCCTGAATATATTCAGGAAAAAACGCATACGCCCTGTTTGGCCAAGGGCATCATTGTCGACGTTTTGCCACTTTTCATGTGCTTTAAAGGCGATTCGAATGTACCTCCTGAAACCTGTTTCCTGCAATTCTGCCTTGCTTTCAAATCCTCTTCGTTGCCTTCCCTCAATATATCTGTGGATGAGAGTTATCATTTATAGCTCTGCGGGTTTGTGAATTGCAGTGTCCCTGAGCTCCATTTTTCAACTGGCTTTTTTGGGAGCTGTCCGCAAAAGCGCGGGATTGCCTCAGGCCCTATTCTGCTTCTGGGCGGCAGGCTGAGCCTGTGGTTAATTCTTCTTCCTGATGGGAAAATAGAGTGACCTGTGCCTGTCCCAACACCTAGATCTAGTCTCTCATTGGTTGCCCCTCTTCCCGTTCATCCTCAGGACAAATTGCAACCTGTAGGGAACAGGAGCTTAAAGTGCTGATTCTCCAAGTAGGGAGATTTCTAGTAAAGTAGCTGGAAAGGCGAACCCGAGCACAAGGAGATGAGAAATGAGGTGCGTATTAGAAACCTTTTAAAATCACACGGTGTACCATCTTCTGGGTTTCTCATGCATGTTTTCGATGTAGGAAGATGCCCTTGAACCTGGAGATTTGGGACCCATGGGATGGGTACCAGGCAGTATTACTTTAAAGGGTCTGCGTTTGCTCACCCAACCTCACAAAACCTTTCAGCCCCAAGAGTGTCCAACCTTATGTCTCATCCAGCTGTGGGTCTAGATATGGTCAATCCAGGTTGCATCACAGCCTCTGAACGAATTTTGTAAGAATTTCTCTCTCTTTCACTGTCTTTGTTTTACGGGTTTTTAAAAGTAATTTATTTTTATAATGGGGCTTAGCTGCTTTTCACGGCTGTGTTTATGCGGCTTTACACCCACTTGACTCACTTCCAGACAGATATCAATACATAGGTTTTAAGATTCTTACTAGTCACATATATTTTTGTGCGGTGAATAGGGGGTGTTGAGTCCAGTTCACTGAGCAAGGAGTAGGTCTTGTCTATTACATATTGGGTGTATGGAACGGTATCTGAGCGAATTTGAAACCCTTGTTTTATGCATCACCCCACCTCACCTTTCCCGTTAAGCAGCCATCGTGTGTTTTCTAAACGTGTGACTCTGTTCTGTTTTGTAATTCAGTTCAAGTGTAGCGGTTTTTACATTCCCTCTATAAGTGATAGCTTATGATAAGTGTCTTTTTCTGTGTGACTTATTTCACTTAGGATCATCGTACCTAAATCCACTCATCTTGCTTCTACTAGCCTTATGACATTGATTTCATGTCTGAGTGATATTCCATTGTACATAAGGACCACAACTTCTTTATCCATTTTTCTCTTTCCTGGGATATTTAAGGTGTCATGAAGTGGAGGTTCTTGTCAAAAGAGCAGCCCTAAACTTTGGGGTGCCTGTGTCTTGCTGATTTTTAGTTTTCCCAATTTATACGCCCATGAGTGGACGTGCCCTATGCTCCCTAAGCTGTGTTTTTTCGATGTTTCAGGACACACCATACACTTTTCCAGAGTGGCTGTTGGCAATTTACATCCCGCCCATCAGCGTAGCAAGGCTGCCATTTCTCCATGGCCTGTCCTGCATTTCTGGTTTGGACACTTTTTGCAGCATGGCACTTTTGACCGATGGGAAGCGAGACTTCTTTGTAGCGCGGATTAGCCTTTCCAGGTTGCTTGGTTGGCCAAACAGGGCGTATGCGTTTTTTCCTGAATATATTCAGGAAAAAACGCATACGCCCTGTTTGGCCAAGGGCATCATTGTCGTCGTTTTGCCACTTTTCATATGCTTTAAAGGCGATTCGAATCTACCTCCTGAAACCTGTTTCCTGAAATTCTGCCTTGCTTTCAAATCCTCTTCGTTGCCTTCCCTCAATATATCTGTGGATGAGAGTTATCATTTATAGCTCTGCGGGTTTGTGAATTGCAGTGTCCCTGAGCTCCATTTTTCAACTGGCTTTTTTGGGAGCTGGCCGCAAAAGCGCGGGATTGCCTCAGGCCCTATTCTGCTTCTGGGCAGCAGGCTGAGCCTGTGGTTAATTCTTCTTCCTGATGGGAAAATAGAGTGACCTGTGCCTGTCCCAACACATAGATCTAGTCTCTCATTGGTTGCCCCTCTTCCCGTTCATCCTCAGGACAAATTGCATCCTGTAGGGGACAGGAGCTTAAAGGTGCTGATTCTCCAAGTAGGGAGATTGCTAGTAAAGTAGCTGGAAAGGCGAACCCGAGCACAAGGAGATGAGAAATGAGGTGCGTATTAGAAACCTTTCAAAATCACTCGGTGTACCATCTTCTGGGTTTCTCATGCATGTTTTCCATATAGGAAGATGCCCTTGAACCTGGAGATTTGGGACCCATGGGATGGGTACCAGGCAGTATTACTTTAAAGGGTCTGCGTTTGCTCACCCAACCTCACCCAACCTTTCAGCCCCAAGAGTGTCCACCCTTATGTCTCATCCAGCTGCGGGTCTAGATATGGTTAATCCAGGTTGCATCACAGCCTCTGAACGAATTTTGTAAGAATTTCTCTCTCTTTCACTGTCTTTGTTTTACGGGTTTTTAAAAGTAATTTATTTTTATAATGGGGTTTAGCTGCTTTTCACGGCTGTGTTTATGCGGCTTTACACCCAATTGACTCACTTCCAGACAGATATCAATACATAGGTTTTAAGATTCTTACTAGTCACATATACTTTTGTGCGGTGAATAGGGGGTGTTGAGTCCAGTTCACTGAGCAAGGAGTAGGTCTTTTCTATTACATATTGGGTGTATGGAACTGTATCTGAGCGAATTTGAAACCCTTGTTTTATGCATCACCCCACCTCACCTTTCCCGTTAAGCAGCCATAGTGTGTTTTCTAAACGTGTGACTCTGTTCTGTTTTGTAATTCAGTTCAAGTGTAGCGGTTTTTACATTCCCTCTATAAGTGATAGCTTATGATAAGTGTCTTTTTCTGTGTGACTTATTTCACTTAGGATCATCGTACCTAAATCCACTCATCTTGCCTCTACTAGCCTTATGACATTGATTTCATGTCTGAGTGATATTCCATTGTACATAAGGACCACAACTTCTTTATCCATTTTTCTCTTTCCTGGGATATTTAAGGTGTCATGAAGTGGAGGTTCTTGTCAACAGAGCAGCCCTAAACTTTGGGGTGCCTGTGTCTTGCTGATTTTTAGTTTTCCCAATTTATACGCCCATGAGTGGACGTGCCCTATGCTCCCTAAGCTGTGTTTTTTCGATGTTTCAGGACACACCGTACACTTTTCCAGAGTGGCTGTTGGCAATTTACATCCCGCCCATCAGCGTAGCAAGGCTGCCATTTCTCCATGGCCTGTCCTGCATTTCTGGTTTTGACACTTTTTGCAGCATGGCACTTTTGACCGATGGGAAGCGAGACTTCTTTGTAGCACTGATTTGCCTTTCCAGGTTGCTTGGTTGGCCAAAAAGGGCGTATGCGTTTTTTCCTGAATATATTCAGGAAAAAACGCATACGCCCTTTTTGGCCAAGGGCATCATTGTCGACGTTTTGCCGCTTTTCATGTGCTTTAAATGCGATTCGAATCTACCTCCTGAAATCTGTTTCCTGCAATTCTGCCTTGCTTTCAAATCCTCTTCGTTGCCTTCCCTCAATATATCTGTGGATGAGAGTTATCATTCATAACTCTGCGGGTTTCTGAATTGCAGTGTCCCTGAGCTCCATTTTTCAACTGGCTTTTTTGGGAGCTGGCCGCAAAAGCGCGGGATTGCCTCAGGCCCTATTCTGCTTCTGGGCGGCAGGCTTAGCCTGTGGTTAATTCTTCTTCCTGATGGGAAATAGAGTGACCTGTGCCTGTCCCAACACCTAGATCTAGTCTCTCATTGGTTGCCCCTCTTCCCGTTCATCCTCAGGACAAATTGCAACCTGTAGGGAACAGGAGCTTAAAGGTGCTGATTCTCCAAGTAGGGAGATTGCTAGTAAAGTAGCTGGAAAGGCGAACCCGAGCACAAGGAGATGAGAAATGAGGTGCGTATTAGAAACCTTTCAAAATCACACGGTGTACCATCTTCTGGGTTTCTCATGCATGTTTTCGATGTAGGAAGATGCCCTTCAACCTGGAGATTTGGGACCCATGGGATGGGTACCAGGCAGTATTACTTTAAAGGGTCTGCGTTTGCTCACCCAACCTCACCCAACCTTTCAGCCCCAAGAGTGTCCACCCTTATGTCTCATCCAGCTGTGGGTCTAGATATGTCAATCCAGGTTGCATCACAGCCTCTGAACGAATTTTGTAAGAATTTCTCTCTCTTTCACTGTCTTTGTTTTACGGGTTTTTAAAAGTAATTTATTTTTATAATGGGGTTTAGCTGCTTTTCACGGCTGTGTTTATGCGGCTTTACACCCACTTGACTCACTTCCAGACAGATATCAATACATAGGTTTTAAGATTCGTACTAGTCACATATATTCTTGTGCGGTGAATAGGGGGTGTTGAGTTCAGTTCACTGAGCAAGGAGTAGGTCTTGTCTATTACATATTGGGTGTATGGAACGGTATCTGAGCGAATTTGAAACCCTTGTTTTATGCATCACCCCACCTCACCTTTCCCGTTAAGCAGCCATAGTGTGTTTTCTAAACGTGTGACTCTGTTCTGTTTTGTAATTCAGTTCAAGTGTAGCGGTTTTTACATTCCCTCTATAAGTGATAGCTTATGATAAGTGTCTTTTTCTGTGTGACTTATTTCACTTAGGATCATCGTACCTAAATCCACTCATCTTGCCTCTACTAGCCTTATGACATTGATTTCATGTCTGAGTGATATTCCATTGTACATAAGGACCACAACTTCTTTATCCATTTTTCTCTTTCCTGGGATATTTAAGGTGTCATGAAGTGGAGGTTCTTGTCAACAGAGCAGCCCTAAACTTTGGGGTGCCTGTGTCTTGCTGATTTTTAGTTTTCCCAATTTATACGCCCATGAGTGGACGTGCCCTATGCTCCCTAAGCTGTGTTTTTTCGATGTTTCAGGACACACCGTACACTTTTCCAGAGTGGCTGTTGGCAATTTACATCCCGCCCATCAGCGTAGCAAGGCTGCCATTTCTCCATGGCCTGTCCTGTATTTCTGGTTTTGACACTTTTTGCAGCATGGCCCTTTTGACCGATGGGAAGCGAGACTTCTTTGTAGCACTGATTTGCCTTTCGAGGTTGCTTGGTTGGCCAAAAAGGGCGTATGCGTTTTTTCCTGAATATATTCAGGAAAAAACGCATACGCCCTTTTTGGCCAAGGGCATCATTGTCGACGTTTTGCCGCTTTTCATGTGCTTTAAAGGCGATTCGAATCTACCTCCTGAAATCTGTTTCCTGCAATTCTGCCTTGCTTTCAAATCCTCTTCGTTGCCTTCCCTCAATATATCTGTGGATGAGAGTTATCATTCATAACTCTGCGGGTTTCTGAATTGCAGTGTCCCTGAGCTCCATTTTTCAACTGGCTTTTTTGGGAGCTGGCCGCAAAATCGCGGGATTGCCTCAGGCCCTATTCTGCTTCTGGGCGGCAGGCTTAGCCTGTGGTTAATTCTTCTTCCTGATGGGAAATAGAGTGACCTGTGCCTGTCCCAACACCTAGATCTAGTCTCTCATTGGTTGCCCCTCTTCCCGTTCATCCTCAGGACAAATTGCAACCTGTAGGGTACAGGAGCTTAAAGGTGCTGATTCTCCAAGTAGGGAGGTTGCTAGTAAAGTAGCTGGAAAGGCGAACCCGAGCACAAGGAGATGAGAAATGAGGTGCGTATTAGAAACCTTTCAAAATCACACGGTGTACCATCTTCTGGGTTTCTCATGCATGTTTTCGATGTAGGAAGATGCCCTTGAACCTGGAGATTTGGGACCCATGGGATGGGTACAAGGCAGTATTACTTTAAAGGCTCTGCGTTTGCTCACCCAACCTCACCCAACCTTTCAGCCCCTAGAGTGTCCACCCTTATGTCTCATCCAGCTGTGGGTCTAGATATGGTCAATCCAGGTTGCATCACAGCCTCTGAACGAATTTTTTAAGAATTTCTCTCTCTTTCACTGTCTTTGTTTTATGGGTTTTTAAAAGTAATTTATTTTTATAATGGGGTTTAGCTGCTTTTCACGGCTGTGTTTATGCGGCTTTACACCCAATTGACTCACTTCCAGACAGATATCAATACATAGGTTTTAAGATTCTTACTAGTCACATATATTCTTGTGCGGTGAATAGGGGGTGTTGAGTCCAGTTCACTGAGCAAGGAGTAGGTCTTGTCTATTACATATTGGGTGTATGGAACGGTATCTGAGCGAATTTGAAACCCTTGTTTTATGCATCACCCCACCTCACCTTTCCCGTTAAGCAGCCATAGTGTGTTTTCTAAACGTGTGACTCTGTTCTGTTTTGTAATTCAGTTCAAGTGTAGCGGTTTTTACATTCCCTCTATAAGTGATAGCTTATGATAAGTGTCTTTTTCTGTGTGACTTATTTCACTTAGGATCATCGTACCTAAATCCACTCATCTTGCTTCTACTAGCCTTATGACATTGATTTCATATCTGAGTGATATTCCATTGTACATAAGGACCACAACTTCTTTATCCATTTTTCTCTTTCCTGGGATATTTAAGGTGTCATGAAGTGGAGGTTCTTGTCAACAGAGCAGCCCTAAACTTTGGGGTGCCTGTGTCTTGCTGATTTTTAGTTTTCCCAATTTATACGCCCATGAGAGGACGTGCCCTATGCTCCCTAAGCTGTGTTTTTTCGATGTTTCAGGAAACACCGTACACTTTTCCAGAGTGGCTGTTGGCAATTTACATCCCGCCCTTCAGTGTAGCAAGGCTGCCATTTCTCCATGGCCTGTCCTGCATTTCTGGTTTGGACACTTTTTGCAGCATGGCACTTTTGACCGATGGGAAGCGAGACTTCTTTGTAGCGCGGATTAGCCTTTCCAGGTTGCTTGGTTGGCCAAACAGGGCGTATGCGTTTTTTCCTGAATATATTCAGGAAAAAACGCATACGCCCTGTTTGGCCAAGGGCATCATTGTCGTCGTTTTGCCACTTTTCATATGCTTTAAAGGCGATTCGAATCTACCTCCTGAAACCTGTTTCCTGAAATTCTGCCTTGCTTTCAAATCCTCTTCGTTGCCTTCCCTCAATATATCTGTGGATGAGAGTTATCATTTATAGCTCTGCGGGTTTGTGAATTGCAGTGTCCCTGAGCTCCATTTTTCAACTGGCTTTTTTGGGAGCTGGCCGCAAAAGCGCGGGATTGCCTCAGGCCCTATTCTGCTTCTGGGCAGCAGGCTGAGCCTGTGGTTAATTCTTCTTCCTGATGGGAAAATAGAGTGACCTGTGCCTGTCCCAACACATAGATCTAGTCTCTCATTGGTTGCCCCTCTTCCCGTTCATCCTCAGGACAAATTGCAACCTGTAGGGAACAGGAGCTTAAAGGTGCTGATTCTCCAAGTAGGGAGATTGCTAGTAAAGTAGCTGGAAAGGCGAACCCGAGCACAAGGAGATGAGAAATGAGGTGCGTATTAGAAACCTTTCAAAATCACACGGTGTACCATCTTCTGGGTTTCTCATGCATGTTTTCGATGTAGGCAGATGCCCTTGAACCTGGAGATTTGGGACCCATGGGATGGGTACCAGGCAGTATTACTTTAAAGGGTCTGCGTTTGCTCACCCAACCTCACCCAACCTTTCAGCCCCAAGAGTGTCCACCCTTATGTCTCATCCAGCTGTGGGTCTAGATATGTCAATCCAGGTTGCATCACAGCCTCTGAACGAATTTTGTAAGAATTTCTCTCTCTTTCACTGTCTTTGTTTTACGGGTTTTTAAAAGTAATTTATTTTTATAATGGGGTTTAGCTGCTTTTCACGGCTGTGTTTATGCGGCTTTACACCCACTTGACTCACTTCCAGACAGATATCAATACATAGGTTTTAAGATTCTTACTAGTCACATATATTCTTGTGCGGTGAATAGGGGGTGTTGAGTCCAGTTCACTGAGCAAGGAGTAGGTCTTGTCTATTACATATTGGGTGTATGGAACGGTATCTGAGCGAATTTGAAACCCTTGTTTTATGCATCACCCCACCTCACCTTTCCCGCTCAGCAGCCATCGTGTGTTTTCTAAACGTGTGACTCTGTTCTGTTTTGTAATTCAGTTCAAGTGTAGCGGTTTTTACATTCCCTCTATAAGTGATAGCTTATGATAAGTGTCTTTTTCTGTGTGACTTATTTCACTTAGGATCATCGTACCTAAATCCACTCATCTTGCCTCTACTAGCCTTATGACATTGATTTCATGTCTGAGTGATATTCCATTGTACATAAGGACCACAACTTCTTTATCCATTTTTCTCTTTCCTGGGATATTTAAGGTGTCATGAAGTGGAGGTTCTTGTCAACAGAGCAGCCCTAAACATTGGGGTGCCTGTGTCTTGCTGATTTTTAGTTTTCCCAATTTATACGCCCATGAGTGGACGTGCCCTATGCTCCCTAAGCTGTGTTTTTTCGATGTTTCAGGACACACCGTACACTTTTCCAGAGTGGCTGTTGGCAATTTACATCCCGCCCATCAGCGTAGCAAGGCTGCCATTTCTCCATGGCCTGTCCTGTATTTCTGGTTTTGACACTTTTTGCAGCATGGCCCTTTTGACCGATGGGAAGCGAGACTTCTTTGTAGCACTGATTTGCCTTTCCAGGTTGCTTGGTTGGCCAAAAAGGGCGTATGCGTTTTTTCCTGAATATATTCAGGAAAAAACGCATACGCCCTTTTTGGCCAAGGGCATCATTGTCGACGTTTTGCCGCTTTTCATGTGCTTTAAAGGAGATTCGAATCTACCTCCTGAAATCTGTTTCCTGCAATTCTGCCTTGCTTTCAAATCCTCTTCGTTGCCTTCCCTCAATATATCTGTGGATGAGAGTTATCATTCATAACTCTGCGGGTTTCTGAATTGCAGTGTCCCTGAGCTCCATTTTTCAACTGGCTTTTTTGGGAGCTGGCCGCAAAAGCGCGGGATTGCCTCAGGCCCTATTCTGCTTCTGGGCGGCAGGCTTAGCCTGTGGTTAATTCTTCTTCCTGATGGGAAATAGAGTGACCTGTGCCTGTCCCAACACCTAGATCTAGTCTCTCATTGGTTGCCCCTCTTCCCGTTCATCCTCAGGACAAATTGCAACCTGTAGGGAACAGGAGCTTAAAGGTGCTGATTCTCCAAGTAGGGAGATTGCTAGTAAAGTAGCTGGAAAGGCGAACCCGAGCACAAGGAGATGAGAAATGAGGTGCGTATTAGAAACCTTTCAAAATCACACGGTGTACCATCTTCTGGGTTTCTCATGCATGTTTTCGATGTAGGCAGATGCCCTTGAACCTGGAGATTTGGGACCCATGGGATGGGTACCAGGCAGTATTACTTTAAAGGGTCTGCGTTTGCTCACCCAACCTCACCCAACCTTTCAGCCCCAAGAGTGTCCACCCTTATGTGTCATCCAGCTGTGGGTCTAGATATGGTCAATCCAGGTTGCATCACAGCCTCTGAACGAATTTTGTAAGAATTTCTCTCTCTTTCACTGTCTTTGTTTTACGGGTTTTTAAAAGTAATTTATTTTTATAATGGGGTTTAGCTGCTTTTCACGGCTGTGTTTATGCGGCTTTACACCCACTTGACTCACTTCCAGACAGATATCAATACATAGGTTTTAAGATTCTTACTAGTCACATATATTCTTGTGCGGTGAATAGGGGGTGTTGAGTCCAGTTCACTGAGCAAGGAGTAGGTCTTGTCTATTACATATTGGGTGTATGGAACGGTATCTGAGCGAATTTGAAACCCTTGTTTTATGCATCACCCCACCTCACCTTTCCCGCTCAGCAGCCATCGTGTGTTTTCTAAACGTGTGACTCTGTTCTGTTTTGTAATTCAGTTCAAGTGTAGCGGTTTTTACATTCCCTCTATAAGTGATAGCTTATGATAAGTGTCTTTTTCTGTGTGACTTATTTCACTTAGGATCATCGTACCTAAATCCACTCATCTTGCTTCTACTAGCCTTATGACATTGATTTCATGTCTGAGTGATATTCCATTGTACATAAGGACCACAACTTCTTTATCCATTTTTCTCTTTCCTGGGATATTTAAGGTGTCATGAAGTGGAGGTTCTTGTCAACAGAGCAGCCCTAAACTTTGGGGTGCCTGTGTCTTGCTGATTTTTAGTTTTCCCAATTTATACGCCCATGAGTGGACGTGCCCTATGCTCCCTAAGCTGTGTTTTTTCGATGTTTCAGGACACACCGTACACTTTTCCAGAGTGGCTGTTGGCAATTTACATCCCGCCCATCAGCGTAGCAAGGCTGCCATTTCTCCATGGCCTGTCCTGCATTTCTGGTTTTGACACTTTTTGCAGCATGGCACTTTTGACCGATGGGAAGCGAGACTTCTTTGTAGCACTGATTTGCCTTTCCAGGTTGCTTGGTTGGCCAAAAAGGGCGTATGCGTTTTTTCCTGAATATATTCAGGAAAAAACGCATACGCCCTTTTTGGCCAAGGGCATCATTGTCGACGTTTTGCCTCTTTTCATGTGCTTTAAAGGCGATTCGAATCTACCTCCTGAAATCTGTTTCCTGCAATTCTGCCTTGCTTTCAAATCCTCTTCGTTGCCTTCCCTCAATATATCTGTGGATGAGAGTTATCATTCATAACTCTGCGGGTTTCTGAATTGCAGTGTCCCTGAGCTCCATTTTTCAACTGGCTTTTTTGGGAGCTGGCCGCAAAAGCGCGGGATTGCCTCAGGCCCTATTCTGCTTCTGGGCGGCAGGCTTAGCCTGTGGTTAATTCTTCTTCCTGATGGGAAATAGAGTAACCTGTGCCTGTCCCAACACCTAGATCTAGTCTCTCATTGGTTGCCCCTCTTCCCGTTCATCCTCAGGACAAATTGCAACCTGTAGGGAACAGGAGCTTAAAGGTGCTGATTCTCCAAGTAGGGAGATTGCTAGTAAAGTAGCTGGAAAGGCGAACCCGAGCACAAGGAGATGAGAAATGAGGTGCGTATTAGAAACCTTTCAAAATCACACGGTGTACCATCTTCTGGGTTTCTCATGCATGTTTTCGATGTAGGCAGATGCCCTTGAACCTGGAGATTTGGGACCCATGGGATGGGTACCAGGCAGTATTACTTTAAAGGGTCTGCGTTTGCTCACCCAACCTCACCCAACCTTTCAGCCCCAAGAGTGTCCACCCTTATGTCTCATCCAGCTGTGGGTCTAGATATGTCAATCCAGGTTGCATCACAGCCTCTGAACGAATTTTGTAAGAATTTCTCTCTCTTTCACTGTCTTTGTTTTACGGGTTTTTAAAAGTAATTTATTTTTATAATGGGGTTTAGCTGCTTTTCACGGCTGTGTTTATGCGGCTTTACACCCACTTGACTCACTTCCAGACAGATATCAATACATAGGTTTTAAGATTCTTACTAGTCACATATATTCTTGTGCGGTGAATAGGGGGTGTTGAGTCCAGTTCACTGAGCAAGGAGTAGGTCTTGTCTATTACATATTGGGTGTATGGAACGGTATCTGAGCGAATTTGAAACCCTTGTTTTATGCATCACCCCACCTCACCTTTCCCGCTCAGCAGCCATCGTGTGTTTTCTAAACGTGTGACTCTGTTCTGTTTTGTAATTCAGTTCAAGTGTAGCGGTTTTTACATTCCCTCTATAAGTGATAGCTTATGATAAGTGTCTTTTTCTGTGTGACTTATTTCACTTAGGATCATCGTACCTAAATCCACTCATCTTGCCTCTACTAGCCTTATGACATTGATTTCATGTCTGAGTGATATTCCATTGTACATAAGGACCACAACTTCTTTATCCATTTTTCTCTTTCCTGGGATATTTAAGGTGTCATGAAGTGGAGGTTCTTGTCAACAGAGCAGCCCTAAACATTGGGGTGCCTGTGTCTTGCTGATTTTTAGTTTTCCCAATTTATACGCCCATGAGTGGACGTGCCCTATGCTCCCTAAGCTGTGTTTTTTCGATGTTTCAGGACACACCGTACACTTTTCCAGAGTGGCTGTTGGCAATTTACATCCCGCCCATCAGCGTAGCAAGGCTGCCATTTCTCCATGGCCTGTCCTGTATTTCTGGTTTTGACACTTTTTGCAGCATGGCCCTTTTGACCGATGGGAAGCGAGACTTCTTTGTAGCACTGACTTGCCTTTCCAGGTTGCTTGGTTGGCCAAAAAGGGCGTATGCGTTTTTTCCTGAATATATTCAGGAAAAAACGCATACGCCCTTTTTGGCCAAGGGCATCATTGTCGACGTTTTGCCGCTTTTCATGTGCTTTAAAGGCGATTCGAATCTACCTCCTGAAATCTGTTTCCTGCAATTCTGCCTTGCTTTCAAATCCTCTTCGTTGCCTTCCCTCAATATATCTGTGGATGAGAGTTATCATTCATAACTCTGCGGGTTTCTGAATTGCAGTGTCCCTGAGCTCCATTTTTCAACTGGCTTTTTTGGGAGCTGGCCGCAAAAGCGCGGGATTGCCTCAGGCCCTATTCTGCTTCTGGGCGGCAGGCTTAGCCTGTGGTTAATTCTTCTTCCTGATGGGAAATAGAGTGACCTGTGCCTGTCCCAACACCTAGATCTAGTCTCTCATTGGTTGCCCCTCTTCCCGTTCATCCTCAGGACAAATTGCAACCTGTAGGGAACAGGAGCTTAAAGGTGCTGATTCTCCAAGTAGGGAGATTGCTAGTAAAGTAGCTGGAAAGGCGAACCCGAGCACAAGGAGATGAGAAATGAGGTGCGTATTAGAAACCTTTCAAAATCACACGGTGTACCATCTTCTGGGTTTCTCATGCATGTTTTCGATGTAGGAAGATGCCCTTCAACCTGGAGATTTGGGACCCATGGGATGGGTACCAGGCAGTATTACTTTAAAGGGTCTGCGTTTGCTCACCCAACCTCACCCAACCTTTCAGCCCCAAGAGTGTCCACCCTTATGTCTCATCCAGCTGTGGGTCTAGATATGTCAATCCAGGGTGCATCACAGCCTCTGAACGAATTTTGTAAGAATTTCTCTCTCTTTCACTGTCTTTGTTTTACGGGTTTTTAAAAGTAATTTATTTTTATAATGGGGTTTAGCTGCTTTTCACGGCTGTGTTTATGCGGCTTTACACCCACTTGACTCACTTCCAGACAGATATCAATACATAGGTTTTAAGATTCTTACTAGTCACATATATTCTTGTGCGGTGAATAGGGGGTGTTGAGTCCAGTTCACTGAGCAAGGAGTAGGTATTGTCTATTACATATTGGGTGTATGGAACGGTATCTGAGCGAATTTGAAACCCTTGTTTTATGCATCACCCCACCTCACCTTTCCCGTTAAGCAGCCACAGTGTGTTTTCTAAATGTGTGACTCTGTTCTGTTTTGTAATTCAGTTCAAGTGTAGCGGTTTTTACATTCCTTCTATAAGTGATAGCTTATGATAAGTGTCTTTTTCTGTGTGACTTATTTCACTTAGGATCATCGTACCTAAATCCACTCATCTTGCTTCTACTAGCCTTATGACATTGATTTCATGTCTGAGTGATATTCCATTGTACATAAGGACCACAACTTCTTTATCCATTTTTCTCTTTCCTGGGATATTTAAGGTGTCATGAAGTGGAGGTTCTTGTCAACAGAGCAGCCCTAAACTTTGGGGTGCCTGTGTCTTGCTGATTTTTAGTTTTCCCAATTTATACGCCCATGAGAGGACGTGCCCTATGCTCCCTAAGCTGTGTTTTTTCGATGTTTCAGGACACACCATACACTTTTCCAGAGTGGCTGTTGGCAATTTACATCCCGCCCATCAGCGTAGCAAGGCTGCCATTTCTCCATGGCCTGTCCTGCATTTCTGGTTTTGACACTTTTTGCAGCATGGCACTTTTGACCGATGGGAAGCGAGACTTCTTTGTAGCACTGATTTGCCTTTCCAGGTTGCTTGGTTGGCCAAAAAGGGCGTATGCTTTTTTTCCTGAATATATTCAGGAAAAAACGCATACGCCCTTTTTGGCCAAGGGCATCATTGTCGACGTTTTGCCTCTTTTCATGTGCTTTAAAGGCGATTCGAATCTACCTCCTGAAATCTGTTTCCTGCAATTCTGCCTTGCTTTCAAATCCTCTTCGTTGCCTTCCCTCAATATATCTGTGGATGAGAGTTATCAGTTATAGCTCTGCGGGTTTGTGAATTGCAGTGTCCCTGAGCTCCATTTTTCAACTGGCTTTTTTGGGAGCTGGCCGCAAAAGCGCGGGATTGCCTCAGGCCCTATTCTGCTTCTGGGCGGCGGGCGGCAGGCTGAGCCTGTGGTTAATTCTTCTTCCTGATGGGAAAATAGAGTGACCTGTGCCTGTCCCAACACATAGATCTAGTCTCTCATTGGTTGCCCCTCTTCCCGTTCATCCTCAGGACAAATTGCATCCTGTAGGGGACAGGAGCTTAAAGTGCTGATTCTCCAAGTAGGGAGATTGCTAGTAAAGTAGCTGGAAAGGCGAACCCGAGCACAAGGAGATGAGAAATGAGGTGCGTATTAGAAACCTTTCAAAATCACACGGTGTACCATCTTCTGGGTTTCTCATGCATGTTTTCGATGTAGGCAGATGCCCTTGAACCTGGAGATTTGGGACCCATGGGATGGGTACCAGGCAGTATTACTTTAAAGGGTCTGCGTTTGCTCACCCAACCTCACCCAACCTTTCAGCCCCAAGAGTGTCCACCCTTATGTCTCATCCAGCTGTGGGTCTAGATATGTCAATCCAGGTTGCATCACAGCCTCTGAACGAATTGTGTAAGAATTTCTCTCTCTTTCACTGTCTTTGTTTTACGGGTTTTTAAAAGTAATTTATTTTTATAATGGGGTTTAGCTGCTTTTCACGGCTGTGTTTATGCGGCTTTACACCCACTTGACTCACTTCCAGACAGATATCAATAAATAGGTTTTAAGATTCTTACTAGTCACATATATTCTTGTGCGGTGAATAGGGGGTGTTGAGTCCAGTTCACTGAGCAAGGAGTAGGTCTTGTCTATTACATATTGGGTGTATGGAACGGTATCTGAGCGAATTTGAAACCCTTGTTTTATGCATCACCCCACCTCACCTTTCCCGCTCAGCAGCCATCATGTGTTTTCTAAACGTGTGACTCTGTTCTGTTTTGTAATTCAGTTCAAGTGTAGCGGTTTTTACATTCCCTCTATAAGTGATAGCTTATGATAAGTGTCTTTTTCTGTGTGACTTATTTCACTTAGGATCATCGTACCTAAATCCACTCATCTTGCCTCTACTAGCCTTATGACATTGATTTCATGTCTGAGTGATATTCCATTGTACATAAGGACCACAACTTCTTTATCCATTTTTCTCTTTCCTGGGATATTTAAGGTGTCATGAAGTGGAGGTTCTTGTCAACAGAGCAGCCCTAAACTTTGGGGTGCCTGTGTCTTGCTGATTTTTAGTTTTCCCAATTTATACGCCCATGAGTGGACGTGCCCTATGCTCCCTAAGCTGTGTTTTTTCGATGTTTCAGGACACACCGTACACTTTTCCAGAGTGGCTGTTGGCAATTTACATCCCGCCCATCAGCGTAGCAAGGCTGCCATTTCTCCATGGCCTGTCCTGCATTTCTGGTTTTGACACTTTTTGCAGCATGGCACTTTTGACCGATGGGAAGCGAGACTTCTTTGTAGCACTGATTTGCCTTTCCAGGTTGCTTGGTTGGCCAAAAAGGGCGTATGCGTTTTTTCCTGAATATATTCAGGAAAAAACGCATACGCCCTTTTTGGCCAAGGGCATCATTGTCGACGTTTTGCCGCTTTTCATGTGCTTTAAAGGCGATTCGAATCTACCTCCTGAAATCTGTTTCCTGCAATTCTGCCTTGCTTTCAAATCCTCTTCGTTGCCTTCCCTCAATATATCTGTGGATGAGAGTTATCATTCATAACTCTGCGGGTTTCTGAATTGCAGTGTCCCTGAGCTCCATTTTTCAACTGGCTTTTTTGGGAGCTGGCCGCAAAAGCGCGGGATTGCCTCAGGCCCTATTCTGCTTCTGGGCGGCAGGCTTAGCCTGTGGTTAATTCTTCTTCCTGATGGGAAATAGAGTGACCTGTGCCTGTCCCAACACCTAGATCTAGTCTCTCATTGGTTGCCCCTCTTCCCGTTCATCCTCAGGACAAATTGCAACCTGTAGGGAACAGGAGCTTAAAGGTGCTGATTCTCCAAGTAGGGAGGTTGCTAGTAAAGTAGCTGGAAAGGCGAACCCGAGCACAAGGAGATGAGAAATGAGGTGCGTATTAGAAACCTTTCAAAATCACACGGTGTACCATCTTCTGGGTTTCTCATGCATGTTTTCGATGTAGGAAGATGCCCTTGAACCTGGAGATTTGGGACCCATGGGATGGGTACCAGGCAGTATTACTTTAAAGGGTCTGCGTTTGCTCACCCAACCTCACCCAACCTTTCAGCCCCAAGAGTGTCCACCCTTATGTCTCATCCAGCTGTGGGTCTATATATGGTCAATCCAGGTTGCATCACAGCCTCTGAACGAATTTTGTAAGAATTTCTCTCTCTTTCACTGTCTTTGTTTTACGGGTTTTTAAAAGTAATTTATTTTTATAATGGGGTTTAGCTGCTTTTCACGGCTGTGTTTATGCGGCTTTACACCCACTTGACTCACTTCCAGACAGATATCAATACATAGGTTTTAAGATTCTTACTAGTCACATATATTCTTGTGCGGTGAATAGGGGGTGTTGAGTCCAGTTCACTGAGCAAGGAGTAGGTCTTGTCTATTACATATTGGGTGTATGGAACGGTATCTGAGCGAATTTGAAACCCTTGTTTTATGCATCACCCCACCTCACCTTTCCCGTTAAGCAGCCATAGTGTGTTTTCTAAACGTGTGACTCTGTTCTGTTTTGTAATTCAGTTCAAGTGTAGCGGTTTTTACATTCCCTCTATAAGTGATAGCTTATGATAAGTGTCTTTTTCTGTGTGACTTATTTCACTTAGGATCATCGTACCTAAATCCACTCATCTTGCCTCTACTAGCCTTATGACATTGATTTCATGTCTGAGTGATATTCCATTGTACATAAGGACCACAACTTCTTTATCCATTTTTCTCTTTCCTGGGATATTTAAGGTGTCATGAAGTGGAGGTTCTTGTCAACAGAGCAGCCCTAAACTTTGGGGTGCCTGTGTCTTGCTGATTTTTAGTTTTCCCAATTTATACGCCCATGAGTGGACGTGCCCTATGCTCCCTAAGCTGTGTTTTTTCGATGTTTCAGGACACACCGTACACTTTTCCAGAGTGGCTGTTGGCAATTTACATCCCGCCCATCAGCGTAGCAAGGCTGCCATTTCTCCATGGCCTGTCCTGCATTTCTGGTTTTGACACTTTTTGCAGCATGGCACTTTTGACCGATGGGAAGCGAGACTTCTTTGTAGCACTGATTTGCCTTTCCAGGTTGCTTGGTTGGCCAAAAAGGGCGTATGCTTTTTTTCCTGAATATATTCAGGAAAAAACGCATACGCCCTGTTTGGCCAAGGGCATCATTGTCGTCGTTTTGCCACTTTTCATATGCTTTAAAGGCGATTCGAATCTACCTCCTGAAACCTGTTTCCTGAAATTCTGCCTTGCTTTCAAATCCTCTTCGTTGCCTTCCCTCAATATATCTGTGGATGAGAGTTATCATTTATAGCTCTGCGGGTTTGTGAATTGCAGTGTCCCTGAGCTCCATTTTTCAACTGGCTTTTTTGGGAGCTGGCCGCAAAAGCGCGGGATTGCCTCAGGCCCTATTCTGCTTCTGGGCAGCAGGCTGAGCCTGTGGTTAATTCTTCTTCCTGATGGGAAAATAGAGTGACCTGTGCCTGTCCCAACACATAGATCTAGTCTCTCATTGGTTGCCCCTCTTCCCGTTCATCCTCAGGACAAATTGCAACCTGTAGGGAACAGGAGCTTAAAGGTGCTGATTCTCCAAGTAGGGAGATTGCTAGTAAAGTAGCTGGAAAGGCGAACCCGAGCACAAGGAGATGAGAAATGAGGTGCGTATTAGAAACCTTTCAAAATCACACGGTGTACCATCTTCTGGGTTTCTCATGCATGTTTTCGATGTAGGCAGATGCCCTTGAACCTGGAGATTTGGGACCCATGGGATGGGTACCAGGCAGTATTACTTTAAAGGGTCTGCGTTTGCTCACCCAACCTCACCCAACCTTTCAGCCCCAAGAGTGTCCACCCTTATGTCTCATCCAGCTGTGGGTCTAGATATGTCAATCCAGGTTGCATCACAGCCTCTGAACGAATTTTGTAAGAATTTCTCTCTCTTTCACTGTCTTTGTTTTACGGGTGTTTAAAAGTAATTTATTTTTATAATGGGGTTTAGCTGCTTTTCACGGCTGTGTTTATGCGGCTTTACACCCACTTGACTCACTTCCAGACAGATATCAATACATAGGTTTTAAGATTCTTACTAGTCACATATATTCTTGTGCGGTGAATAGGGGGTGTTGAGTCCAGTTCACTGAGCAAGGAGTAGGTCTTGTCTATTACATATTGGGTGTATGGAACGGTATCTGAGCGAATTTGAAACCCTTGTTTTATGCATCACCCCACCTCACCTTTCCCGCTCAGCAGCCATCGTGTGTTTTCTAAACGTGTGACTCTGTTCTGTTTTGTAATTCAGTTCAAGTGTAGCGGTTTTTACATTCCCTCTATAAGTGATAGCTTATGATAAGTGTCTTTTTCTGTGTGACTTATTTCACTTAGGATCATCGTACCTAAATCCACTCATCTTGCCTCTACTAACCTTATGACATTGATTTCATGTCTGAGTGATATTCCATTGTACATAAGGACCACAACTTCTTTATCCATTTTTCTCTTTCCTGGGATATTTAAGGTGTCATGAAGTGGAGGTTCTTGGCAACAGAGCAGCCCTAAACATTGGGGTGCCTGTGTCTTGCTGATTTTTAGTTTTCCCAATTTATACGCCCATGAGTGGACGTGCCCTATGCTCCCTAAGCTGTGTTTTTTCGATGTTTCAGGACACACCGTACACTTTTCCAGAGTGGCTGTTGGCAATTTACATCCCGCCCATCAGCGTAGCAAGGCTGCCATTTCTCCATGGCCTGTCCTGTATTTCTGGTTTTGACACTTTTTGCAGCATGGCCCTTTTGACCGATGGGAAGCGAGACTTCTTTGTAGCACTGATTTGCCTTTCCAGGTTGCTTGGTTGGCCAAAAAGGGCGTATGCGTTTTTTCCTGAATATATTCAGGAAAAAACGCATACGCCCTTTTTGGCCAAGGGCATCATTGTCGACGTTTTGCCGCTTTTCATGTGCTTTAAAGGCGATTCGAATCTACCTCCTGAAATCTGTTTCCTGCAATTCTGCCTTGCTTTCAAATCCTCTTCGTTGCCTTCCCTCAATATATCTGTGGATGAGAGTTATCATTCATAACTCTGCGGGTTTCTGAATTGCAGTGTCCCTGAGCTCCATTTTTCAACTGGCTTTTTTGGGAGCTGGCCGCAAAAGCGCGGGATTGCCTCAGGCCCTATTCTGCTTCTGGGCGGCAGGCTTAGCCTGTGGTTAATTCTTCTTCCTGATGGGAAATAGAGTGACCTGTGCCTGTCCCAACACCTAGATCTAGTCTCTCATTGGTTGCCCCTCTTCCCGTTCATCCTCAGGACAAATTGCAACCTGTAGGGAACAGGAGCTTAAAGGTGCTGATTCTCCAAGTAGGGAGATTGCTAGTAAAGTAGCTGGAAAGGCGAACCCGAGCACAAGGAGATGAGAAATGAGGTGCGTATTAGAAACCTTTCAAAATCACACGGTGTACCATCTTCTGGGTTTCTCATGCATGTTTTCGATGTAGGCAGATGCCCTTGAACCTGGAGATTTGGGACCCATGGGATGGGTACCAGGCAGTATTACTTTAAAGGGTCTGCGTTTGCTCACCCAACCTCACCCAACCTTTCAGCCCCAAGAGTGTCCACCCTTATGTCTCATCCAGCTGTGGGTCTAGATATGGTCAATCCAGGTTGCATCACAGCCTCTGAACGAATTTTGTAAGAATTTCTCTCTCTTTCACTGTCTTTGTTTTACGGGTTTTTAAAAGTAATTTATTTTTATAATGGGGTTTAGCTGCTTTTCACGGCTGTGTTTATGCGGCTTTACACCCACTTGACTCACTTCCAGACAGATATCAATACATAGGTTTTAAGATTCTTACTAGTCACATATATTCTTGTGCGGTGAATAGGGGGTGTTGAGTCCAGTTCACTGAGCAAGGAGTAGGTCTTGTCTATTACATATTGGGTGTATGGAACGGTATCTGAGCGAATTTGAAACCCTTGTTTTATGCATCACCCCACCTCACCTTTCCCGCTCAGCAGCCATCGTGTGTTTTCTAAACGTGTGACTCTGTTCTGTTTTGTAATTCAGTTCAAGTGTAGCGGTTTTTACATTCCCTCTATAAGTGATAGCTTATGATAAGTGTCTTTTTCTGTGTGACTTATTTCACTTAGGATCATCGTACCTAAATCCACTCATCTTGCTTCTACTAGCCTTATGACATTGATTTCATGTCTGAGTGATATTCCATTGTACATAAGGACCACAACTTCTTTATCCATTTTTCTCTTTCCTGGGATATTTAAGGTGTCATGAAGTGGAGGTTCTTGTCAACAGAGCAGCCCTAAACTTTGGGGTGCCTGTGTCTTGCTGATTTTTAGTTTTCCCAATTTATACGCCCATGAGTGGACGTGCCCTATGCTCCCTAAGCTGTGTTTTTTCGATGTTTCAGGACACACCGTACACTTTTCCAGAGTGGCTGTTGGCAATTTACATCCCGCCCATCAGCGTAGCAAGGCTGCCATTTCTCCATGGCCTGTCCTGCATTTCTGGTTTTGACACTTTTTGCAGCATGGCACTTTTGACCGATGGGAAGCGAGACTTCTTTGTAGCACTGATTTGCCTTTCCAGGTTGCTTGGTTGGCCAAAAAGGGCGTATGCGTTTTTTCCTGAATATATTCAGGAAAAAACGCATACGCCCTTTTTGGCCAAGGGCATCATTGTCGACGTTTTGCCTCTTTTCATGTGCTTTAAAGGCGATTCGAATCTACCTCCTGAAATCTGTTTCCTGCAATTCTGCCTTGCTTTCAAATCCTCTTCGTTGCCTTCCCTCAATATATCTGTGGATGAGAGTTATCATTCATAACTCTGCGGGTTTCTGAATTGCAGTGTCCCTGAGCTCCATTTTTCAACTGGCTTTTTTGGGAGCTGGCCGCAAAAGCGCGGGATTGCCTCAGGCCCTATTCTGCTTCTGGGCGGCAGGCTTAGCCTGTGGTTAATTCTTCTTCCTGATGGGAAATAGAGTGACCTGTGCCTGTCCCAACACCTAGATCTAGTCTCTCATTGGTTGCCCCTCTTCCCGTTCATCCTCAGGACAAATTGCAACCTGTAGGGAACAGGAGCTTAAAGGTGCTGATTCTCCAAGTAGGGAGATTGCTAGTAAAGTAGCTGGAAAGGCGAACCCGAGCACAAGGAGATGAGAAATGAGGTGCGTATTAGAAACCTTTCAAAATCACACGGTGTACCATCTTCTGGGTTTCTCATGCATGTTTTCGATGTAGGCAGATGCCCTTGAACCTGGAGATTTGGGACCCATGGGATGGGTACCAGGCAGTATTACTTTAAAGGGTCTGCGTTTGCTCACCCAACCTCACCCAACCTTTCAGCCCCAAGAGTGTCCACCCTTATGTCTCATCCAGCTGTGGGTCTAGATATGTCAATCCAGGTTGCATCACAGCCTCTGAACGAATTTTGTAAGAATTTCTCTCTCTTTCACTGTCTTTGTTTTACGGGTTTTTAAAAGTAATTTATTTTTATAATGGGGTTTAGCTGCTTTTCACGGCTGTGTTTATGCGGCTTTACACCCACTTGACTCACTTCCAGACAGATATCAATACATAGGTTTTAAGATTCTTACTAGTCACATATATTCTTGTGCGGTGAATAGGGGGTGTTGAGTCCAGTTCACTGAGCAAGGAGTAGGTCTTGTCTATTACATATTGGGTGTATGGAACGGTATCTGAGCGAATTTGAAACCCTTGTTTTATGCATCACCCCACCTCACCTTTCCCGTTAAGCAGCCACAGTGTGTTTTCTAAATGTGTGACTCTGTTCTGTTTTGTAATTCAGTTCAAGTGTAGCGGTTTTTACATTCCTTCTATAAGTGATAGCTTATGATAAGTGTCTTTTTCTGTGTGACTTATTTCACTTAGGATCATCGTACCTAAATCCACTCATCTTGCTTCTACTAGCCTTATGACATTGATTTCATGTCTGAGTGATATTCCATTGTACATAAGGACCACAACTTCTTTATCCATTTTTCTCTTTCCTGGGATATTTAAGGTGTCATGAAGTGGAGGTTCTTGTCAACAGAGCAGCCCTAAACTTTGGGGTGCCTGTGTCTTGCTGATTTTTAGTTTTCCCAATTTATACGCCCATGAGAGGACGTGCCCTATGCTCCCTAAGCTGTGTTTTTTCGATGTTTCAGGACACACCATACACTTTTCCAGAGTGGCTGTTGGCAATTTACATCCCGCCCATCAGCGTAGCAAGGCTGCCATTTCTCCATGGCCTGTCCTGCATTTCTGGTTTTGACACTTTTTGCAGCATGGCACTTTTGACCGAATGGAAGCGAGACTTCTTTGTAGCACTGATTTGCCTTTCCAGGTTGCTTGGTTGGCCAAAAAGGGCGTATGCTTTTTTTCCTGAATATATTCAGGAAAAAACGCATACGCCCTTTTTGGCTAAGGGCATCATTGTCGACGTTTTGCCTCTTTTCATGTGCTTTAAAGGCGATTCGAATCTACCTCCTGAAATCTGTTTCCTGCAATTCTGCCTTGCTTTCAAATCCTCTTCGTTGCCTTCCCTCAATATATCTGTGGATGAGAGTTATCATTCATAACTCTGCGGGTTTCTGAATTGCAGTGTCCCTGAGCTCCATTTTTCAACTGGCTTTTTTGGGAGCTGGCCGCAAAAGCGCGGGATTGCCTCAGGCCCTATTCTGCTTCTGGGCGGCAGGCTTAGCCTGTGGTTAATTCTTCTTCCTGATGGGAAATAGAGTGACCTGTGCCTGTCCCAACACCTAGATCTAGTCTCTCATTGGTTGCCCCTCTTCCCGTTCATCCTCAGGACAAATTGCAACCTGTAGGGAACAGGAGCTTAAAGGTGCTGATTCTCCAAGTAGGGAGATTGCTAGTAAAGTAGCTGGAAAGGCGAACCCGAGCACAAGGAGATGAGAAATGAGGTGCGTATTAGAAACCTTTCAAAATCACACGGTGTACCATCTTCTGGGTTTCTCATGCATGTTTTCGATGTAGGCAGATGCCCTTGAACCTGGAGATTTGGGACCCATGGGATGGGTACCAGGCAGTATTACTTTAAAGGGTCTGCGTTTGCTCACCCAACCTCACCCAACCTTTCAGCCCCAAGAGTGTCCACCCTTATGTCTCATCCAGCTGTGGGTCTAGATATGGTCAATCCAGGTTGCATCACAGCCTCTGAACGAATTTTGTAAGAATTTCTCTCTCTTTCACTGTCTTTGTTTTACGGGTTTTTAAAAGTAATTTATTTTTATAATGGGGTTTAGCTGCTTTTCACGGCTGTGTTTATGCGGCTTTACACCCACTTGACTCACTTCCAGACAGATATCAATACATAGGTTT
Organism: Eschrichtius robustus; assembly: GCF_028021215.1. Lineage (NCBI taxonomy): Eukaryota > Metazoa > Chordata > Mammalia > Artiodactyla > Eschrichtiidae > Eschrichtius > Eschrichtius robustus. The sequence goes on from NW_027175314.1 coordinate 394,607, forward strand.
TAAGATTCTTACTAGTCACATATATTCTTGTGCGGTGAATAGGGGGTGTTGAGTCCAGTTCACTGAGCAAGGAGTAGGTCTTGTCTATTACATATTGGGTGTATGGAACGGTATCTGAGCGAATTTGAAACCCTTGTTTTATGCATCACCCCACCTCACCTTTCCCGCTCAGCAGCCATCGTGTGTTTTCTAAACGTGTGACTCTGTTCTGTTTTGTAATTCAGTTCAAGTGTAGCGGTTTTTACATTCCCTCTATAAGTGATAGCTTATGATAAGTGTCTTTTTCTGTGTGACTTATTTCACTTAGGATCATCGTACCTAAATCCACTCATCTTGCTTCTACTAGCCTTATGACATTGATTTCATGTCTGAGTGATATTCCATTGTACATAAGGACCACAACTTCTTTATCCATTTTTCTCTTTCCTGGGATATTTAAGGTGTCATGAAGTGGAGGTTCTTGTCAACAGAGCAGCCCTAAACTTTGGGGTGCCTGTGTCTTGCTGATTTTTAGTTTTCCCAATTTATACGCCCATGAGTGGACGTGCCCTATGCTCCCTAAGCTGTGTTTTTTCGATGTTTCAGGACACACCGTACACTTTTCCAGAGTGGCTGTTGGCAATTTACATCCCGCCCATCAGCGTAGCAAGGCTGCCATTTCTCCATGGCCTGTCCTGCATTTCTGGTTTTGACACTTTTTGCAGCATGGCACTTTTGACCGATGGGAAGCGAGACTTCTTTGTAGCACTGATTTGCCTTTCCAGGTTGCTTGGTTGGCCAAAAAGGGCGTATGCGTTTTTTCCTGAATATATTCAGGAAAAAACGCATACGCCCTTTTTGGCCAAGGGCATCATTGTCGACGTTTTGCCGCTTTTCATGTGCTTTAAAGGCGATTCGAATCTACCTCCTGAAATCTGTTTCCTGCAATTCTGCCTTGCTTTCAAATCCTCTTCGTTGCCTTCCCTCAATATATCTGTGGATGAGAGTTATCATTCATAACTCTGCGGATTTCTGAATTGCAGTGTCCCTGAGCTCCATTTTTCAACTGGCTTTTTTGGGAGCTGGCCGCAAAAGCGCGGGATTGCCTCAGGCCCTATTCTGCTTCTGGGCGGCAGGCTTAGCCTGTGGTTAATTCTTCTTCCTGATGGGAAATAGAGTGACCTGTGCCTGTCCCAACACCTAGATCTAGTCTCTCATTGGTTGCCCCTCTTCCCGTTCATCCTCAGGACAAATTGCAACCTGTAGGGAACAGGAGCTTAAAGGTGCTGATTCTCCAAGTAGGGAGGTTGCTAGTAAAGTAGCTGGAAAGGCGAACCCGAGCACAAGGAGATGAGAAATGAGGTGCGTATTAGAAACCTTTCAAAATCACACGGTGTACCATCTTCTGGGTTTCTCATGCATGTTTTCGATGTAGGAAGATGCCCTTGAACCTGGAGATTTGGGACCCATGGGATGGGTACAAGGCAGTATTACTTTAAAGGGTCTACGTTTGCTCACCCAACCTCACCCAACCTTTCAGCCCCAAGAGTGTCCACCCTTATGTCTCATCCAGCTGTGGGTCTAGATATGGTCAATCCAGGTTGCATCACAGCCTCTGAACGAATTTTGTAAGAATTTCTCTCTCTTTCACTGTCTTTGTTTTACGGGTTTTTAAAAGTAATTTATTTTTATAATGGGGTTTAGCTGCTTTTCACGGCTGTGTTTATGCGGCTTTACACCCACTTGACTCACTTCCAGACAGATATCAATACATAGGTTTTAAGATTCTTACTAGTCACATATATTCTTGTGCGGTGAATAGGGGGTGTTGAGTCCAGTTCACTGAGCAAGGAGTAGGTCTTGTCTATTACATATTGGGTGTATGGAACGGTATCTGAGCGAATTTGAAACCCTTGTTTTATGCATCACCCCACCTCACCTTTCCCGCTCAGCAGCCATCGTGTGTTTTCTAAACGTGTGACTCTGTTCTGTTTTGTAATTCAGTTCAAGTGTAGCGGTTTTTACATTCCCTCTATAAGTGATAGCTTATGATAAGTGTCTTTTTCTGTGTGACTTATTTCACTTAGGATCATCGTACCTAAATCCACTCATCTTGCTTCTACTAGCCTTATGACATTGATTACATGTCTGAGTGATATTCCATTGTACATAAGGACCACAACTTCTTTATCCATTTTTCTCTTTCCTGGGATATTTAAGGTGTCATGAAGTGGAGGTTCTTGTCAACAGAGCAGCCCTAAACTTTGGGGTGCCTGTGTCTTGCTGATTTTTAGTTTTCCCAATTTATACGCCCATGAGAGGACGTGCCCTATGCTCCCTAAGCTGTGTTTTTTCGATGTTTCAGGACACACCATACACTTTTCCAGAGTGGCTGTTGGCAATTTACATCCCGCCCATCAGCGTAGCAAGGCTGCCATTTCTCCATGGCCTGTCCTGCATTTCTGGTTTTGACACTTTTTGCAGCATGGCACTTTTGACCGATGGGAAGCGAGACTTCTTTGTAGCACTGATTTGCCTTTCCAGGTTGCTTGGTTGGCCAAAAAGGGCGTATGCTTTTTTTCCTGAATATATTCAGGAAAAAACGCATACGCCCTTTTTGGCCAAGGGCATCATTGTCGACGTTTTGCCGCTTTTCATGTGCTTTAAAGGCGATTCGAATCTACCTCCTGAAATCTGTTTCCTGCAATTCTGCCTTGCTTTCAAATCCTCTTCGTTGCCTTCCCTCAATATATCTGTGGATGAGAGTTATCATTCATAACTCTGCGGGTTTCTGAATTGCAGTGTCCCTGAGCTCCATTTTTCAACTGGCTTTTTTGGGAGCTGGCCGCAAAAGCGCGGGATTGCCTCAGGCCCTATTCTGCTTCTGGGCGGCAGGCTTAGCCTGTGGTTAATTCTTCTTCCTGATGGGAAATAGAGTGACCTGTGCCTGTCCCAACACCTAGATCTAGTCTCTCATTGGTTGCCCCTCTTCCCGTTCATCCTCAGGACAAATTGCAACCTGTAGGGAACAGGAGCTTAAAGGTGCTGATTCTCCAAGTAGGGAGGTTGCTAGTAAAGTAGCTGGAAAGGCGAACCCGAGCACAAGGAGATGAGAAATGAGGTGCGTATTAGAAACCTTTCAAAATCACACGGTGTACCATCTTCTGGGTTTCTCATGCATGTTTTCGATGTAGGAAGATGCCCTTGAACCTGGAGATTTGGGACCCATGGGATGGGTACAAGGCAGTATTACTTTAAAGGGTCTGCGTTTGCTCACCCAACCTCACCCAACCTTTCAGCCCCAAGAGTGTCCACCCTTATGTCTCATCCAGCTGTGGGTCTAGATATGGTCAATCCAGGTTGCATCACAGCCTCTGAACGAATTTTGTAAGAATTTCTCTCTCTTTCACTGTCTTTGTTTTACGGGTTTTTAAAAGTAATTTATTTTTATAATGGGGTTTAGCTGCTTTTCACGGCTGTGTTTATGCGGCTTTACACCCACTTGACTCACTTCCAGACAGATATCAATACATAGGTTTTAAGATTCTTACTAGTCACATATATTCTTGTGCGGTGAATAGGGGGTGTTGAGTCCAGTTCACTGAGCAAGGAGTAGGTCTTGTCTATTACATATTGGGTGTATGGAACGGTATCTGAGCGAATTTGAAACCCTTGTTTTATGCATCACCCCACCTCACCTTTCCCGTTAAGCAGCCATAGTGTGTTTTCTAAACGTGTGACTCTGTTCTGTTTTGTAATTCAGTTCAAGTGTAGCGGTTTTTACATTCCCTCTATAAGTGATAGCTTATGATAAGTGTCTTTTTCTGTGTGACTTATTTCACTTAGGATCATCGTACCTAAATCCACTCATCTTGCCTCTACTAGCCTTATGACATTGATTTCATGTCTGAGTGATATTCCATTGTACATAAGGACCACAACTTCTTTATCCATTTTTCTCTTTCCTGGGATATTTAAGGTGTCATGAAGTGGAGGTTCTTGTCAACAGAGCAGACCTAAACTTTGGGGTGCCTGTGTCTTGCTGATTTTTAGTTTTCCCAATTTATACGCCCATGAGTGGACGTGCCCTATGCTCCCTAAGCTGTGTTTTTTCGATGTTTCAGGACACACCGTACACTTTTCCAGAGTGGCTGTTGGCAATTTACATCCCGCCCATCAGCGTAGCAAGGCTGCCATTTCTCCATGGCCTGTCCTGCATTTCTGGTTTGGACACTTTTTGCAGCATGGCACTTTTGACCGATGGGAAGCGAGACTTCTTTGTAGCGCTGATTAGCCTTTCCAGGTTGCTTGGTTGGCCAAACAGGGCGTATGCGTTTTTTCCTGAATATATTCAGGAAAAAACGCATACGCCCTGTTTGGCCAAGGGCATCATTGTCGACGTTTTGCCACTTTTCATATGCTTTAAAGGCGATTCGAATCTACCTCCTGAAACCTGTTTCCTGAAATTCTGCCTTGCTTTCAAATCCTCTTCGTTGCCTTCCCTCAATATATCTGTGGATGAGAGTTATCAGTTATAGCTCTGCGGGTTTGTGAATTGCAGTGTCCCTGAGCTCCATTTTTCAACTGGCTTTTTTGGGAGCTGGCCGCAAAAGCGCGGGATTGCCTCAGGCCCTATTCTGCTTCTGGGCGGCGGGCGGCAGGCTGAGCCTGTGGTTAATTCTTCTTCCTGATGGGAAAATAGAGTGACCTGTGCCTGTCCCAACACATAGATCTAGTCTCTCATTGGTTGCCCCTCTTCCCGTTCATCCTCAGGACAAATTGCATCCTGTAGGGGACAGGAGCTTAAAGTGCTGATTCTCCAAGTAGGGAGATTGCTAGTAAAGTAGCTGGAAAGGCGAACCCGAGCACAAGGAGATGAGAAATGAGGTGCGTATTAGAAACCTTTCAAAATCACACGGTGTACCATCTTCTGGGTTTCTCATGCATGTTTTCGATGTAGGCAGATGCCCTTGAACCTGGAGATTTGGGACCCATGGGATGGGTACCAGGCAGTATTACTTTAAAGGGTCTGCGTTTGCTCACCCAACCTCACCCAACCTTTCAGCCCCAAGAGTGTCCACCCTTATGTCTCATCCAGCTGTGGGTCTAGATATGTCAATCCAGGTTGCATCACAGCCTCTGAACGAATTGTGTAAGAATTTCTCTCTCTTTCACTGTCTTTGTTTTACGGGTTTTTAAAAGTAATTTATTTTTATAATGGGGTTTAGCTGCTTTTCACGGCTGTGTTTATGCGGCTTTACACCCACTTGACTCACTTCCAGACAGATATCAATACATAGGTTTTAAGATTCTTACTAGTCACATATATTCTTGTGCGGTGAATAGGGGGTGTTGAGTCCAGTTCACTGAGCAAGGAGTAGGTCTTGTCTATTACATATTGGGTGTATGGAACGGTATCTGAGCGAATTTGAAACCCTTGTTTTATGCATCACCCCACCTCACCTTTCCCGCTCAGCAGCCATCATGTGTTTTCTAAACGTGTGACTCTGTTCTGTTTTGTAATTCAGTTCAAGTGTAGCGGTTTTTACATTCCCTCTATAAGTGATAGCTTATGATAAGTGTCTTTTTCTGTGTGACTTATTTCACTTAGGATCATCGTACCTAAATCCACTCATCTTGCCTCTACTAGCCTTATGACATTGATTTCATGTCTGAGTGATATTCCATTGTACATAAGGACCACAACTTCTTTATCCATTTTTCTCTTTCCTGGGATATTTAAGGTGTCATGAAGTGGAGGTTCTTGTCAACAGAGCAGCCCTAAACTTTGGGGTGCCTGTGTCTTGCTGATTTTTAGTTTTCCCAATTTATACGCCCATGAGTGGACGTGCCCTATGCTCCCTAAGCTGTGTTTTTTCGATGTTTCAGGACACACCGTACACTTTTCCAGAGTGGCTGTTGGCAATTTACATCCCGCCCATCAGCGTAGCAAGGCTGCCATTTCTCCATGGCCTGTCCTGCATTTCTGGTTTTGACACTTTTTGCAGCATGGCACTTTTGACCGATGGGAAGCGAGACTTCTTTGTAGCACTGATTTGCCTTTCCAGGTTGCTTGGTTGGCCAAAAAGGGCGTATGCGTTTTTTCCTGAATATATTCAGGAAAAAACGCATACGCCCTTTTTGGCCAAGGGCATCATTGTCGACGTTTTGCCGCTTTTCATGTGCTTTAAAGGCGATTCGAATCTACCTCCTGAAATCTGTTTCCTGCAATTCTGCCTTGCTTTCAAATCCTCTTCGTTGCCTTCCCTCAATATATCTGTGGATGAGAGTTATCATTCATAACTCTGCGGGTTTCTGAATTGCAGTGTCCCTGAGCTCCATTTTTCAACTGGCTTTTTTGGGAGCTGGCCGCAAAAGCGCGGGATTGCCTCAGGCCCTATTCTGCTTCTGGGCGGCAGGCTTAGCCTGTGGTTAATTCTTCTTCCTGATGGGAAATAGAGTGACCTGTGCCTGTCCCAACACCTAGATCTAGTCTCTCATTGGTTGCCCCTCTTCCCGTTCATCCTCAGGACAAATTGCAACCTGTAGGGAACAGGAGCTTAAAGGTGCTGATTCTCCAAGTAGGGAGGTTGCTAGTAAAGTAGCTGGAAAGGCGAACCCGAGCACAAGGAGATGAGAAATGAGGTGCGTATTAGAAACCTTTCAAAATCACACGGTGTACCATCTTCTGGGTTTCTCATGCATGTTTTCGATGTAGGAAGATGCCCTTGAACCTGGAGATTTGGGACCCATGGGATGGGTACCAGGCAGTATTACTTTAAAGGGTCTGCGTTTGCTCACCCAACCTCACCCAACCTTTCAGCCCCAAGAGTGTCCACCCTTATGTCTCATCCAGCTGTGGGTCTATATATGGTCAATCCAGGTTGCATCACAGCCTCTGAACGAATTTTGTAAGAATTTCTCTCTCTTTCACTGTCTTTGTTTTACGGATTTTTAAAAGTAATTTATTTTTATAATGGGGTTTAGCTGCTTTTCACGGCTGTGTTTATGCGGCTTTACACCCACTTGACTCACTTCCAGACAGATATCAATACATAGGTTTTAAGATTCTTACTAGTCACATATATTCTTGTGCGGTGAATAGGGGGTGTTGAGTCCAGTTCACTGAGCAAGGAGTAGGTCTTGTCTATTACATATTGGGTGTATGGAACGGTATCTGAGCGAATTTGAAACCCTTGTTTTATGCATCACCCCACCTCACCTTTCCCGTTAAGCAGCCATAGTGTGTTTTCTAAACGTGTGACTCTGTTCTGTTTTGTAATTCAGTTCAAGTGTAGCGGTTTTTACATTCCCTCTATAAGTGATAGCTTATGATAAGTGTCTTTTTCTGTGTGACTTATTTCACTTAGGATCATCGTACCTAAATCCACTCATCTTGCCTCTACTAGCCTTATGACATTGATTTCATGTCTGAGTGATATTCCATTGTACATAAGGACCACAACTTCTTTATCCATTTTTCTCTTTCCTGGGATATTTAAGGTGTCATGAAGTGGAGGTTCTTGTCAACAGAGCAGCCCTAAACTTTGGGGTGCCTGTGTCTTGCTGATTTTTAGTTTTCCCAATTTATACGCCCATGAGTGGACGTGCCCTATGCTCCCTAAGCTGTGTTTTTTCGATGTTTCAGGACACACCGTACACTTTTCCAGAGTGGCTGTTGGCAATTTACATCCCGCCCATCAGCGTAGCAAGGCTGCCATTTCTCCATGGCCTGTCCTGCATTTCTGGTTTTGACACTTTTTGCAGCATGGCACTTTTGACCGATGGGAAGCGAGACTTCTTTGTAGCACTGATTTGCCTTTCCAGGTTGCTTGGTTGGCCAAAAAGGGCGTATGCGTTTTTTCCTGAATATATTCAGGAAAAAACGCATACGCCCTTTTTGGCCAAGGGCATCATTGTCGACGTTTTGCCGCTTTTCATGTGCTTTAAAGGCGATTCGAATCTACCTCCTGAAATCTGTTTCCTGCAATTCTGCCTTGCTTTCAAATCCTCTTCGTTGCCTTCCCTCAATATATCTGTGGATGAGAGTTATCATTCATAACTCTGCGGGTTTCTGAATTGCAGTGTCCCTGAGCTCCATTTTTCAACTGGCTTTTTTGGGAGCTGGCCGCAAAAGCGCGGGATTGCCTCAGGCCCTATTCTGCTTCTGGGCGGCAGGCTTAGCCTGTGGTTAATTCTTCTTCCTGATGGGAAATAGAGTGACCTGTGCCTGTCCCAACACCTAGATCTAGTCTCTCATTGGTTGCCCCTCTTCCCGTTCATCCTCAGGACAAATTGCAACCTGTAGGGAACAGGAGCTTAAAGGTGCTGATTCTCCAAGTAGGGAGGTTGCTAGTAAAGTAGCTGGAAAGGCGAACCCGAGCACAAGGAGATGAGAAATGAGGTGCGTATTAGAAACCTTTCAAAATCACACGGTGTACCATCTTCTGGGTTTCTCATGCATGTTTTCGATGTAGGAAGATGCCCTTGAACCTGGAGATTTGGGACCCATGGGATGGGTACCAGGCAGTATTACTTTAAAGGGTCTGCGTTTGCTCACCCAACCTCACCCAACCTTTCAGCCCCAAGAGTGTCCACCCTTATGTCTCATCCAGCTGTGGGTCTATATATGGTCAATCCAGGTTGCATCACAGCCTCTGAACGAATTTTGTAAGAATTTCTCTCTCTTTCACTGTCTTTGTTTTACGGGTTTTTAAAAGTAATTTATTTTTATAATGGGGTTTAGCTGCTTTTCACGGCTGTGTTTATGCGGCTTTACACCCACTTGACTCACTTCCAGACAGATATCAATACATAGGTTTTAAGATTCTTACTAGTCACATATATTCTTGTGCGGTGAATAGGGGGTGTTGAGTCCAGTTCACTGAGCAAGGAGTAGGTCTTGTCTATTACATATTGGGTGTATGGAACGGTATCTGAGCGAATTTGAAACCCTTGTTTTATGCATCACCCCACCTCACCTTTCCCGTTAAGCAGCCATAGTGTGTTTTCTAAACGTGTGACTCTGTTCTGTTTTGTAATTCAGTTCAAGTGTAGCGGTTTTTACATTCCCTCTATAAGTGATAGCTTATGATAAGTGTCTTTTTCTGTGTGACTTATTTCACTTAGGATCATCGTACCTAAATCCACTCATCTTGCCTCTACTAGCCTTATGACATTGATTTCATGTCTGAGTGATATTCCATTGTACATAAGGACCACAACTTCTTTATCCATTTTTCTCTTTCCTGGGATATTTAAGGTGTCATGAAGTGGAGGTTCTTGTCAACAGAGCAGCCCTAAACTTTGGGGTGCCTGTGTCTTGCTGATTTTTAGTTTTCCCAATTTATACGCCCATGAGTGGACGTGCCCTATGCTCCCTAAGCTGTGTTTTTTCGATGTTTCAGGACACACCGTACACTTTTCCAGAGTGGCTGTTGGCAATTTACATCCCGCCCATCAGCGTAGCAAGGCTGCCATTTCTCCATGGCCTGTCCTGCATTTCTGGTTTGGACACTTTTTGCAGCATGGCACTTTTGACCGATGGGGAGCGAGACTTCTTTGTAGCGCTGATTAGCCTTTCCAGGTTGCTTGGTTGGCCAAACAGGGCGTATGCGTTTTTTCCTGAATATATTCAGGAAAAAACGCATACGCCCTGTTTGGCCAAGGGCATCATTGTCGACGTTTTGCCACTTTTCATATGCTTTAAAGGCGATTCGAATCTACCTCCTGAAACCTGTTTCCTGAAATTCTGCCTTGCTTTCAAATCCTCTTCGTTGCCTTCCCTCAATATATCTGTGGATGAGAGTTATCAGTTATAGCTCGCGGGTTTGTGAATTGCAGTGTCCCTGAGCTCCATTTTTCAACTGGCTTTTTTGGGAGCTGGCCGCAAAAGCGCGGGATTGCCTCAGGCCCTATTCTGCTTCTGGGCGGCAGGCTTAGCCTGTGGTTAATTCTTCTTCCTGATGGGAAATAGAGTGACCTGTGCCTGTCCCAACACCTAGATCTAGTCTCTCATTGGTTGCCCCTCTTCCCGTTCATCCTCAGGACAAATTGCAACCTGTAGGGAACAGGAGCTTAAAGGTGCTGATTCTCCAAGTAGGGAGATTGCTAGTAAAGTAGCTGGAAAGGCGAACCCGAGCACAAGGAGATGAGAAATGAGGTGCGTATTAGAAACCTTTCAAAATCACACGGTGTACCATCTTCTGGGTTTCTCATGCATGTTTTCGATGTAGGCAGGTGCCCTTGAACCTGGAGATTTGGGACCCATGGGATGGGTACCAGGCAGTATTACTTTAAAGGGTCTGCGTTTGCTCACCCAACCTCACCCAACCTTTCAGCCCCAAGAGTGTCCACCCTTATGTCTCATCCAGCTGTGGGTCTAGATATGTCAATCCAGGTTGCATCACAGCCTCTGAACGAATTGTGTAAGAATTTCTCTCTCTTTCACTGTCTTTGTTTTACGGGTTTTTAAAAGTAATTTATTTTTATAATGGGGTTTAGCTGCTTTTCATGGCTGTGTTTATGCGGCTTTACACCCACTTGACTCACTTCCAGACAGATATCAATAAATAGGTTTTAAGATTCTTACTAGTCACATATATTCTTGTGCGGTGAATAGGGGGTGTTGAGTCCAGTTCACTGAGCAAGGAGTAGGTCTTGTCTATTACATATTGGGTGTATGGAACGGTATCTGATCGAATTTGAAACCCTTGTTTTATGCATCACCCCACCTCACCTTTCCCGCTCAGCAGCCATCGTGTGTTTTCTAAACGTGTGACTCTGTTCTGTTTTGTAATTCAGTTCAAGTGTAGCGGTTTTTACATTCCCTCTATAAGTGATAGCTTATGATAAATGTCTTTTTCTGTGTGACTTATTTCACTTAGGATCATCGTACCTAAATCCACTCATCTTGCTTCTACTAGCCTTATGACATTGATTTCATGTCTGAGTGATATTCCATTGTACATAAGGACCACAACTTCTTTATCCATTTTTCTCTTTCCTGGGATATTTAAGGTGTCATGAAGTGGAGGTTCTTGTCAACAGAGCAGCCCTAAACTTTGGGGTGCCTGTGTCTTGCTGATTTTTAGTTTTCCCAATTTATACGCCCATGAGAGGATGTGCCCTATGCTCCCTAAGCTGTGTTTTTTCGATATTTCAGGACACACCATACACTTTTCCAGAGTGGCTGTTGGCAATTTACATCCCGCCCATCAACGTAGCAAGGCTGCCATTTCTCCATGGCCTGTCCTGCATTTCTGGTTTTGACACTTTTTGCAGCATGGCACTTTTGACCGATGGGAAGCGAGACTTCTTTGTAGCACTGATTTGCCTTTCCAGGTTGCTTGGTTGGCCAAAAAGGGCGTATGCGTTTTTTCCTGAATATATTCAGGAAAAAACGCATACGCCCTTTTTGGCCAAGGGCATCATTGTCGACGTTTTGCCTCTTTTCATGTGCTTTAAAAGCGATTCGAATCTACCTCCTGAAATCTGTTTCCTGCAATTCTGCCTTGCTTTCAAATCCTCTTCGTTGCCTTCCCTCAATATATCTGTGGATGAGAGTTATCATTCATAACTCTGCGGGTTTCTGAATTGCAGTGTCCCTGAGCTCCATTTTTCAACTGGCTTTTTTGGGAGCTGGCCGCAAAAGCGAGGGATTGCCTCAGGCCCTATTCTGCTTCTGGGCGGCAGGCTTAGCCTGTGGTTAATTCTTCTTCCTGATGGGAAATAGAGTGACCTGTGCCTGTCCCAACACCTAGATCTAGTCTCTCATTGGTTGCCCCTCTTCCCGTTCATCCCCAGGACAAATTGCAACCTGTAGGGAACAGGAGCTTAAAGGTGCTGATTCTCCAAGTAGGGAGATTGCTAGTAAAGTAGCTGGAAAGGCGAACCCGAGCACAAGGAGATGAGAAATGAGGTGCGTATTAGAAACCTTTCAAAATCACACGGTGTACCATCTTCTGGGTTTCTCATGCATGTTTTCGATGTAGGCAGATGCCCTTGAACCTGGAGATTTGGGACCCATGGGATGGGTACCAGGCAGTATTACTTTAAAGGGTCTGCGTTTGCTCACCCAACCTCACCCAACCTTTCAGCCCCAAGAGTGTCCACCCTTATGTCTCATCCAGCTGTGGGTCTAGATATGTCAATCCAGGTTGCATCACAGCCTCTGAACGAATTGTGTAAGAATTTCTCTCTCTTTCACTGTCTTTGTTTTACGGGTTTTTAAAAGTAATTTATTTTTATAATGGGGTTTAGCTGCTTTTCACGGCTGTGTTTATTCGGCTTTACACCCACTTGACTCACTTCCAGACAGATATCAATAAATAGGTTTTAAGATTCTTACTAGTCACATATATTCTTGTGCGGTGAATAGGGGGTGTTGAGTCCAGTTCACTGAGCAAGGAGTAGGTCTTGTCTATTACATATTGGGTGTATGGAACGGTATCTGATCGAATTTGAAACCCTTGTTTTATGCATCACCCCACCTCACCTTTCCCGCTCAGCAGCCATCGTGTGTTTTCTAAACGTGTGACTCTGTTCTGTTTTGTAATTCAGTTCAAGTGTAGCGGTTTTTACATTCCCTCTATAAGTGATAGCTTATGATAAGTGTCTTTTTCTGTGTGACTTATTTCACTTAGGATCATCGTACCTAAATCCACTCATCATGCTTCTACTAGCCTTATGACATTGATTTCATGTCTGAGTGATATTCCATTGTACATAAGGACCACAACTTCTTTATCCATTTTTCTCTTTCCTGGGATATTTAAGGTGTCATGAAGTGGAGGTTCTTGTCAACAGAGCAGCCCTAAACTTTGGGGTGCCTGTGTCTTGCTGATTTTTAGTTTTCCCAATTTATACGCCCATGAGTGGACGTGCCCTATGCTCCCTAAGCTGTGTTTTTTCGATGTTTCAGGACACACCGTACACTTTTCCAGAGTGGCTGTTGGCAATTTACATCCCGCCCATCAGCGTAGCAAGGCTGCCATTTCTCCATGGCCTGTCCTGCATTTCTGGTTTTGACACTTTTTGCAGCATGGCACTTTTGACCGAAGGGAAGCGAGACTTCTTTGTAGCACTGATTTGCCTTTCCAGGTTGCTTGGTTGGCCAAAAAGGGCGTATGCGTTTTTTCCTGAATATATTCAGGAAAAAACGCATACGCCCTTTTTGGCCAAGGGCATCATTGTCGACGTTTTGCCGCTTTTCATGTGCTTTAAAGGCGATTCGAATCTACCTCCTGAAATCTGTTTCCTGCAATTCTGCCTTGCTTTCAAATCCTCTTCGTTGCCTTCCCTCAATATATCTGTGGATGAGAGTTATCATTCATAACTCTGCGGGTTTCTGAATTGCAGTGTCCCTGAGCTCCATTTTTCAACTGGCTTTTTTGGGAGCTGGCCGCAAAAGCGCGGGATTGCCTCAGGCCCTATTCTGCTTCTGGGCGGCAGGCTTAGCCTGTGGTTAATTCTTCTTCCTGATGGGAAATAGAGTGACCTGTGCCTGTCCCAACACCTAGATCTAGTCTCTCATTGGTTGCCCCTCTTCCCGTTCATCCTCAGGACAAATTGCAACCTGTAGGGAACAGGAGCTTAAAGGTGCTGATTCTCCAAGTAGGGAGGTTGCTAGTAAAGTAGCTGGAAAGGCGAACCCGAGCACAAGGAGATGAGAAATGAGGTGCGTATTAGAAACCTTTCAAAATCACACGGTGTACCATCTTCTGGGTTTCTCATGCATGTTTTCGATGTAGGAAGATGCCCTTGAACCTGGAGATTTGGGACCCATGGGATGGGTACAAGGCAGTATTACTTTAAAGGGTCTGCGTTTGCTCACCCAACCTCACCCAACCTTTCAGCCCCAAGAGTGTCCACCCTTATGTCTCATCCAGCTGTGGGTCTAGATATGGTCAATCCAGGTTGCATCACAGCCTCTGAACGAATTTTGTAAGAATTTCTCTCTCTTTCACTGTCTTTGTTTTACGGGTTTTTAAAAGTAATTTATTTTTATAATGGGGTTTAGCTGCTTTTCACGGCTGTGTTTATGCGGCTTTACACCCACTTGACTCACTTCCAGACAGATATCAATACATAGGTTTTAAGATTCTTACTAGTCACATATATTCTTGTGCGGTGAATAGGGGGTGTTGAGTCCAGTTCACTGAGCAAGGAGTAGGTCTTGTCTATTACATATTGGGTGTATGGAACGGTATCTGAGCGAATTTGAAACCCTTGTTTTATGCATCACCCCACCTCACCTTTCCCGCTCAGCAGCCATCGTGTGTTTTCTAAACGTGTGACTCTGTTCTGTTTTGTAATTCAGTTCAAGTGTAGCGGTTTTTACATTCCCTCTATAAGTGATAGCTTATGATAAGTGTCTTTTTCTGTGTGACTTATTTCACTTAGGATCATCGTACCTAAATCCACTCATCTTGCTTCTACTAGCCTTATGACATTGATTTCATGTCTGAGTGATATTCCATTGTACATAAGGACCACAACTTCTTTATCCATTTTTCTCTTTCCTGGGATATTTAAGGTGTCATGAAGTGGAGGTTCTTGTCAACAGAGCAGCCCTAAACTTTGGGGTGCCTGTGTCTTGCTGATTTTTAGTTTTCCCAATTTATACGCCCATGAGTGGACGTGCCCTATGCTCCCTAAGCTGTGTTTTTTCGATGTTTCAGGACACACCGTACACTTTTCCAGAGTGGCTGTTGGCAATTTACATCCCGCCCATCAGCGTAGCAAGGCTGCCATTTCTCCATGGCCTGTCCTGCATTTCTGGTTTTGACACTTTTTGCAGCATGGCACTTTTGACCGATGGGAAGCGAGACTTCTTTGTAGCACTGATTTGCCTTTCCAGGTTGCTTGGTTGGCCAAAAAGGGCGTATGCGTTTTTTCCTGAATATATTCAGGAAAAAACGCATACGCCCTTTTTGGCCAAGGGCATCATTGTCGACGTTTTGCCGCTTTTCATGTGCTTTAAAGGCGATTCGAATCTACCTCCTGAAATCTGTTTCCTGCAATTCTGCCTTGCTTTCAAATCCTCTTCGTTGCCTTCCCTCAATATATCTGTGGATGAGAGTTATCATTTATAACTCTGCGGATTTCTGAATTGCAGTGTCCCTGAGCTCCATTTTTCAACTGGCTTTTTTGGGAGCTGGCCGCAAAAGCGCGGGATTGCCTCAGGCCCTATTCTGCTTCTGGGCGGCAGGCTTAGCCTGTGGTTAATTCTTCTTCCTGATGGGAAATAGAGTGACCTGTGCCTGTCCCAACACCTAGATCTAGTCTCTCATTGGTTGCCCCTCTTCCCGTTCATCCTCAGGACAAATTGCAACCTGTAGGGAATAGGAGCTTAAAGGTGCTGATTCTCCAAGTAGGGAGGTTGCTAGTAAAGTAGCTGGAAAGGCGAACCCGAGCACAAGGAGATGAGAAATGAGGTGCGTATTAGAAACCTTTCAAAATCACACGGTGTACCATCTTCTGGGTTTCTCATGCATGTTTTCGATGTAGGCAGATGCCCTTGAACCTGGAGATTTGGGACCCATGGGATGGGTACCAGGCAGTATTACTTTAAAGGGTCTGCGTTTGCTCACCCAACCTCACCCAACCTTTCAGCCCCAAGAGTGTCCACCCTTATGTCTCATCCAGCTGTGGGTCTAGATATGTCAATCCAGGTTGCATCACAGCCTCTGAACGAATTGTGTAAGAATTTCTCTCTCTTTCACTGTCTTTGTTTTACGGGTTTTTAAAAGTAATTTATTTTTATAATGGGGTTTAGCTGCTTTTCACGGCTGTGTTTATTCGGCTTTACACCCACTTGACTCACTTCCAGACAGATATCAATAAATAGGTTTTAAGATTCTTACTAGTCACATATATTCTTGTGCGGTGAATAGGGGGTGTTGAGTCCAGTTCACTGAGCAAGGAGTAGGTCTTGTCTATTACATATTGGGTGTATGGAACGGTATCTGATCGAATTTGAAACCCTTGTTTTATGCATCACCCCACCTCACCTTTCCCGCTCAGCAGCCATCGTGTGTTTTCTAAACGTGTGACTCTGTTCTGTTTTGTAATTCAGTTCAAGTGTAGCGGTTTTTACATTCCCTCTATAAGTGATAGCTTATGATAAGTGTCTTTTTCTGTGTGACTTATTTCACTTAGGATCATCGTACCTAAATCCACTCATCATGCTTCTACTAGCCTTATGACATTGATTTCATGTCTGAGTGATATTCCATTGTACATAAGGACCACAACTTCTTTATCCATTTTTCTCTTTCCTGGGATATTTAAGGTGTCATGAAGTGGAGGTTCTTGTCAACAGAGCAGCCCTAAACTTTGGGGTGCCTGTGTCTTGCTGATTTTTAGTTTTCCCAATTTATACGCCCATGAGTGGACGTGCCCTATGCTCCCTAAGCTGTGTTTTTTCGATGTTTCAGGACACACCGTACACTTTTCCAGAGTGGCTGTTGGCAATTTACATCCCGCCCATCAGCGTAGCAAGGCTGCCATTTCTCCATGGCCTGTCCTGCATTTCTGGTTTTGACACTTTTTGCAGCATGGCACTTTTGACCGAAGGGAAGCGAGACTTCTTTGTAGCACTGATTTGCCTTTCCAGGTTGCTTGGTTGGCCAAAAAGGGCGTATGCGTTTTTTCCTGAATATATTCAGGAAAAAACGCATACGCCCTTTTTGGCCAAGGGCATCATTGTCGACGTTTTGCCGCTTTTCATGTGCTTTAAAGGCGATTCGAATCTACCTCCTGAAATCTGTTTCCTGCAATTCTGCCTTGCTTTCAAATCCTCTTCGTTGCCTTCCCTCAATATATCTGTGGATGAGAGTTATCATTCATAACTCTGCGGGTTTCTGAATTGCAGTGTCCCTGAGCTCCATTTTTCAACTGGCTTTTTTGGGAGCTGGCCGCAAAAGCGCGGGATTGCCTCAGGCCCTATTCTGCTTCTGGGCGGCAGGCTTAGCCTGTGGTTAATTCTTCTTCCTGATGGGAAATAGAGTGACCTGTGCCTGTCCCAACACCTAGATCTAGTCTCTCATTGGTTGCCCCTCTTCCCGTTCATCCTCAGGACAAATTGCAACCTGTAGGGAACAGGAGCTTAAAGGTGCTGATTCTCCAAGTAGGGAGGTTGCTAGTAAAGTAGCTGGAAAGGCGAACCCGAGCACAAGGAGATGAGAAATGAGGTGCGTATTAGAAACCTTTCAAAATCACACGGTGTACCATCTTCTGGGTTTCTCATGCATGTTTTCGATGTAGGAAGATGCCCTTGAACCTGGAGATTTGGGACCCATGGGATGGGTACAAGGCAGTATTACTTTAAAGGGTCTGCGTTTGCTCACCCAACCTCACCCAACCTTTCAGCCCCAAGAGTGTCCACCCTTATGTCTCATCCAGCTGTGGGTCTAGATATGGTCAATCCAGGTTGCATCACAGCCTCTGAACGAATTTTGTAAGAATTTCTCTCTCTTTCACTGTCTTTGTTTTACGGGTTTTTAAAAGTAATTTATTTTTATAATGGGGTTTAGCTGCTTTTCACGGCTGTGTTTATGCGGCTTTACACCCACTTGACTCACTTCCAGACAGATATCAATACATAGGTTTTAAGATTCTTACTAGTCACATATATTCTTGTGCGGTGAATAGGGGGTGTTGAGTCCAGTTCACTGAGCAAGGAGTAGGTCTTGTCTATTACATATTGGGTGTATGGAACGGTATCTGAGCGAATTTGAAACCCTTGTTTTATGCATCACCCCACCTCACCTTTCCCGCTCAGCAGCCATCGTGTGTTTTCTAAACGTGTGACTCTGTTCTGTTTTGTAATTCAGTTCAAGTGTAGCGGTTTTTACATTCCCTCTATAAGTGATAGCTTATGATAAGTGTCTTTTTCTGTGTGACTTATTTCACTTAGGATCATCGTACCTAAATCCACTCATCTTGCTTCTACTAGCCTTATGACATTGATTTCATGTCTGAGTGATATTCCATTGTACATAAGGACCACAACTTCTTTATCCATTTTTCTCTTTCCTGGGATATTTAAGGTGTCATGAAGTGGAGGTTCTTGTCAACAGAGCAGCCCTAAACTTTGGGGTGCCTGTGTCTTGCTGATTTTTAGTTTTCCCAATTTATACGCCCATGAGTGGACGTGCCCTATGCTCCCTAAGCTGTGTTTTTTCGATGTTTCAGGACACACCGTACACTTTTCCAGAGTGGCTGTTGGCAATTTACATCCCGCCCATCAGCGTAGCAAGGCTGCCATTTCTCCATGGCCTGTCCTGCATTTCTGGTTTTGACACTTTTTGCAGCATGGCACTTTTGACCGATGGGAAGCGAGACTTCTTTGTAGCACTGATTTGCCTTTCCAGGTTGCTTGGTTGGCCAAAAAGGGCGTATGCGTTTTTTCCTGAATATATTCAGGAAAAAACGCATACGCCCTTTTTGGCCAAGGGCATCATTGTCGACGTTTTGCCGCTTTTCATGTGCTTTAAAGGCGATTCGAATCTACCTCCTGAAATCTGTTTCCTGCAATTCTGCCTTGCTTTCAAATCCTCTTCGTTGCCTTCCCTCAATATATCTGTGGATGAGAGTTATCATTTATAACTCTGCGGATTTCTGAATTGCAGTGTCCCTGAGCTCCATTTTTCAACTGGCTTTTTTGGGAGCTGGCCGCAAAAGCGCGGGATTGCCTCAGGCCCTATTCTGCTTCTGGGCGGCAGGCTTAGCCTGTGGTTAATTCTTCTTCCTGATGGGAAATAGAGTGACCTGTGCCTGTCCCAACACCTAGATCTAGTCTCTCATTGGTTGCCCCTCTTCCCGTTCATCCTCAGGACAAATTGCAACCTGTAGGGAATAGGAGCTTAAAGGTGCTGATTCTCCAAGTAGGGAGGTTGCTAGTAAAGTAGCTGGAAAGGCGAACCCGAGCACAAGGAGATGAGAAATGAGGTGCGTATTAGAAACCTTTCAAAATCACACGGTGTACCATCTTCTGGGTTTCTCATGCATGTTTTCGATGTAGGCAGATGCCCTTGAACCTGGAGATTTGGGACCCATGGGATGGGTACCAGGCAGTATTACTTTAAAGGGTCTGCGTTTGCTCACCCAACCTCACCCAACCTTTCAGCCCCAAGAGTGTCCACCCTTATGTCTCATCCAGCTGTGGGTCTAGATATGTCAATCCAGGTTGCATCACAGCCTCTGAACGAATTGTGTAAGAATTTCTCTCTCTTTCACTGTCTTTGTTTTACGGGTTTTTAAAAGTAATTTATTTTTATAATGGGGTTTAGCTGCTTTTCACGGCTGTGTTTATGCGGCTTTACACCCACTTGACTCACTTCCAGACAGATATCAATAAATAGGTTTTAAGATTCTTACTAGTCACATATATTCTTGTGCGGTGAATAGGGGGTGTTGAGTCCAGTTCACTGAGCAAGGAGTAGGTCTTGTCTATTACATATTGGGTGTATGGAACGGTATCTGAGCGAATTTGAAACCCTTGTTTTATGCATCACCCCACCTCACCTTTCCCGCTCAGCAGCCATCGTGTGTTTTCTAAACGTGTGACTCTGTTCTGTTTTGTAATTCAGTTCAAGTGTAGCGGTTTTTACATTCCCTCTATAAGTGATAGCTTATGATAAGTGTCTTTTTCTGTGTGACTTATTTCACTTAGGATCATCGTACCTAAATCCACTCATCATGCTTCTACTAGCCTTATGACATTGATTTCATGTCTGAGTGATATTCCATTGTACATAAGGACCACAACTTCTTTATCCATTTTTCTCTTTCCTGGGATATTTAAGGTGTCATGAAGTGGAGGTTCTTGTCAACAGAGCAGCCCTAAACTTTGGGGTGCCTGTGTCTTGCTGATTTTTAGTTTTCCCAATTTATACGCCCATGAGTGGACGTGCCCTATGCTCCCTAAGCTGTGTTTTTTCGATGTTTCAGGACACACCGTACACTTTTCCAGAGTGGCTGTTGGCAATTTACATCCCGCCCATCAGCGTAGCAAGGCTGCCATTTCTCCATGGCCTGTCCTGCATTTCTGGTTTTGACACTTTTTGCAGCATGGCACTTTTGACCGAAGGGAAGCGAGACTTCTTTGTAGCACTGATTTGCCTTTCCAGGTTGCTTGGTTGGCCAAAAAGGGCGTATGCGTTTTTTCCTGAATATATTCAGGAAAAAACGCATACGCCCTTTTTGGCCAAGGGCATCATTGTCGACGTTTTGCCGCTTTTCATGTGCTTTAAAGGCGATTCGAATCTACCTCCTGAAATCTGTTTCCTGCAATTCTGCCTTGCTTTCAAATCCTCTTCGTTGCCTTCCCTCAATATATCTGTGGATGAGAGTTATCATTCATAACTCTGCGGGTTTCTGAATTGCAGTGTCCCTGAGCTCCATTTTTCAACTGGCTTTTTTGGGAGCTGGCCGCAAAAGCGCGGGATTGCCTCAGGCCCTATTCTGCTTCTGGGCGGCAGGCTTAGCCTGTGGTTAATTCTTCTTCCTGATGGGAAATAGAGTGACCTGTGCCTGTCCCAACACCTAGATCTAGTCTCTCATTGGTTGCCCCTCTTCCCGTTCATCCTCAGGACAAATTGCAACCTGTAGGGAACAGGAGCTTAAAGGTGCTGATTCTCCAAGTAGGGAGGTTGCTAGTAAAGTAGCTGGAAAGGCGAACCCGAGCACAAGGAGATGAGAAATGAGGTGCGTATTAGAAACCTTTCAAAATCACACGGTGTACCATCTTCTGGGTTTCTCATGCATGTTTTCGATGTAGGAAGATGCCCTTGAACCTGGAGATTTGGGACCCATGGGATGGGTACAAGGCAGTATTACTTTAAAGGGTCTGCGTTTGCTCACCCAACCTCACCCAACCTTTCAGCCCCAAGAGTGTCCACCCTTATGTCTCATCCAGCTGTGGGTCTAGATATGGTCAATCCAGGTTGCATCACAGCCTCTGAACGAATTTTATAAGAATTTCTCTCTCTTTCACTGTCTTTGTTTTACGGGTTTTTAAAAGTAATTTATTTTTATAATGGGGTTTAGCTGCTTTTCACGGCTGTGTTTATGCGGCTTTACACCCACTTGACTCACTTCCAGACAGATATCAATACATAGGTTTTAAGATTCTTACTAGTCACATATATTCTTGTGCGGTGAATAGGGGGTGTTGAGTCCAGTTCACTGAGCAAGGAGTAGGTCTTGTCTATTACATATTGGGTGTATGGAACGGTATCTGAGCGAATTTGAAACCCTTGTTTTATGCATCACCCCACCTCACCTTTCCCGCTCAGCAGCCATCGTGTGTTTTCTAAACGTGTGACTCTGTTCTGTTTTGTAATTCAGTTCAAGTGTAGCGGTTTTTACATTCCCTCTATAAGTGATAGCTTATGATAAGTGTCTTTTTCTGTGTGACTTATTTCACTTAGGATCATCGTACCTAAATCCACTCATCTTGCTTCTACTAGCCTTATGACATTGATTTCATGTCTGAGTGATATTCCATTGTACATAAGGACCACAACTTCTTTATCCATTTTTCTCTTTCCTGGGATATTTAAGGTGTCATGAAGTGGAGGTTCTTGTCAACAGAGCAGCCCTAAACTTTGGGGTGCCTGTGTCTTGCTGATTTTTAGTTTTCCCAATTTATACGCCCATGAGTGGACGTGCCCTATGCTCCCTAAGCTGTGTTTTTTCGATGTTTCAGGACACACCGTACAATTTTCCAGAGTGGCTGTTGGCAATTTACATCCCGCCCATCAGCGTAGCAAGGCTGCCATTTCTCCATGGCCTGTCCTGCATTTCTGGTTTTGACACTTTTTGCAGCATGGCACTTTTGACCGATGGGAAGCGAGACTTCTTTGTAGCACTGATTTGCCTTTCCAGGTTGCTTGGTTGGCCAAAAAGGGCGTATGCGTTTTTTCCTGAATATATTCAGGAAAAAACGCATACGCCCTTTTTGGCCAAGGGCATCATTGTCGACGTTTTGCCGCTTTTCATGTGCTTTAAAGGCGATTCGAATCTACCTCCTGAAATCTGTTTCCTGCAATTCTGCCTTGCTTTCAAATCCTCTTCGTTGCCTTCCCTCAATATATCTGTGGATGAGAGTTATCATTTATAACTCTGCGGATTTCTGAATTGCAGTGTCCCTGAGCTCCATTTTTCAACTGGCTTTTTTGGGAGCTGGCCGCAAAAGCGCGGGATTGCCTCAGGCCCTATTCTGCTTCTGGGCGGCAGGCTTAGCCTGTGGTTAATTCTTCTTCCTGATGGGAAATAGAGTGACCTGTGCCTGTCCCAACACCTAGATCTAGTCTCTCATTGGTTGCCCCTCTTCCCGTTCATCCTCAGGACAAATTGCAACCTGTAGGGAATAGGAGCTTAAAGGTGCTGATTCTCCAAGTAGGGAGGTTGCTAGTAAAGTAGCTGGAAAGGCGAACCCGAGCACAAGGAGATGAGAAATGAGGTGCGTATTAGAAACCTTTCAAAATCACACGGTGTACCATCTTCTGGGTTTCTCATGCATGTTTTCGATGTAGGAAGATGCCCTTGAACCTGGAGATTTGGGACCCATGGGATGGGTACCAGGCAGTATTACTTTAAAGGGTCTGCGTTTGCTCACCCAACCTCACCCAACCTTTCAGCCCCAAGAGTGTCCACCCTTATGTCTCATCCAGCTGTGGGTCTAGATATGGTCAATCCAGGTTGCATCACAGCCTCTGAACGAATTTTGTAAGAATTTCTCTCTCTTTCACTGTCTTTGTTTTACGGGTTTTTAAAAGTAATTTATTTTTATAATGGGGTTTAGCTGCTTTTCACGGCTGTGTTTATGCGGCTTTACACCCACTTGACTCACTTCCAGACAGATATCAATACATAGGTTTTAAGATTCTTACTAGTCACATATATTCTTGTGCGGTGAATAGGGGGTGTTGAGTCCAGTTCACTGAGCAAGGAGTAGGTCTTGTCTATTACATATTGGGTGTATGGAACGGTATCTGAGCGAATTTGAAACCCTTGTTTTATGCATCACCCCACCTCACCTTTCCCGCTCAGCAGCCATCGTGTGTTTTCTAAACGTGTGACTCTGTTCTGTTTTGTAATTCAGTTCAAGTGTAGCGGTTTTTACATTCCCTCTATAAGTGATAGCTTATGATAAGTGTCTTTTTCTGTGTGACTTATTTCACTTAGGATCATCGTACCTAAATCCACTCATCTTGCTTCTACTAGCCTTATGACATTGATTTCATGTCTGAGTGATATTCCATTGTACATAAGGACCACAACTTCTTTATCCATTTTTCTCTTTCCTGGGATATTTAAGGTGTCATGAAGTGGAGGTTCTTGTCAACAGAGCAGCCCTAAACTTTGGGGTGCCTGTGTCTTGCTGATTTTTAGTTTTCCCAATTTATACGCCCATGAGAGGACGTGCCCTATGCTCCCTAAGCTGTGTTTTTTCGATGTTTCAGGACACACCGTACACTTTTCCAGAGTGGCTGTTGGCAATTTACATCCCGCCCATCAGCGTAGCAAGGCTGCCATTTCTCCATGGCCTGTCCTGCATTTCTGGTTTTGACACTTTTTGCAGCATGGCACTTTTGACCGATGGGAAGCGAGACTTCTTTGTAGCACTGATTTGCCTTTCCAGGTTGCTTGGTTGGCCAAAAAGGGCGTATGGTTTTTTTCCTGAATATATTCAGGAAAAAACGCATACGCCCTTTTTGGCCAAGGGCATCATTGTCGACGTTTTGCCTCTTTTCATGTGCTTTAAAGGCGATTCGAATCTACCTCCTGAAATCTGTTTCCTGCAATTCTGCCTTGCTTTCAAATCCTCTTCGTTGCCTTCCCTCAATATATCTGTGGATGAGAGTTATCATTCATAACTCTGCGGGTTTCTGAATTGCAGTGTCCCTGAGCTCCATTTTTCAACTGGCTTTTTTGGGAGCTGGCCGCAAAAGCGCGGGATTGCCTCAGGCCCTATTCTGCTTCTGGGCGGCAGGCTTAGCCTGTGGTTAATTCTTCTTCCTGATGGGAAATAGAGTGACCTGTGCCTGTCCCAACACCTAGATCTAGTCTCTCATTGGTTGCCCCTCTTCCCGTTCATCCTCAGGACAAATTGCAACCTGTAGGGAACAGGAGCTTAAAGGTGCTGATTCTCCAAGTAGGGAGATTGCTAGTAAAGTAGCTGGAAAGGCGAACCCGAGCACAAGGAGATGAGAAATGAGGTGCGTATTAGAAACCTTTCAAAATCACACGGTGTACCATCTTCTGGGTTTCTCATGCATGTTTTCGATGTAGGCAGATGCCCTTGAACCTGGAGATTTGGGACCCATGGGATGGGTACCAGGCAGTATTACTTTAAAGGGTCTGCGTTTGCTCACCCAACCTCACCCAACCTTTCAGCCCCAAGAGTGTCCACCCTTATGTCTCATCCAGCTGTGGGTCTAGATATGGTCAATCCAGGTTGCATCACAGCCTCTGAACGAATTTTGTAAGAATTTCTCTCTCTTTCACTGTCTTTGTTTTACGGGTTTTTAAAAGTAATTTATTTTTATAATGGGGTTTAGCTGCTTTTCACGGCTGTGTTTATGCGGCTTTACACCCACTTGACTCACTTCCAGACAGATATCAATACATAGGTTTTAAGATTCTTACTAGTCACATATATTCTTGTGCGGTGAATAGGGGGTGTTGAGTCCAGTTCACTGAGCAAGGAGTAGGTCTTGTCTATTACATATTGGGTGTATGGAACGGTATCTGAGCGAATTTGAAACCCTTGTTTTATGCATCACCCCACCTCACCTTTCCCGTTAAGCAGCCATAGTGTGTTTTCTAAACGTGTGACTCTGTTCTGTTTTGTAATTCAGTTCAAGTGTAGCGGTTTTTACATTCCCTCTATAAGTGATAGCTTATGATAAGTGTCTTTTTCTGTGTGACTTATTTCACTTAGGATCATCGTACCTAAATCCACTCATCTTGCTTCTACTAGCCTTATGACATTGATTTCATGTCTGAGTGATATTCCATTGTACATAAGGACCACAACTTCTTTATCCATTTTTCTCTTTCCTGGGATATTTAAGGTGTCATGAAGTGGAGGTTCTTGTCAACAGAGCAGCCCTAAACTTTGGGGTGCCTGTGTCTTGCTGATTTTTAGTTTTCCCAATTTATACGCCCATGAGAGGACGTGCCCTATGCTCCCTAAGCTGTGTTTTTTCGATGTTTCAGGACACACCGTACACTTTTCCAGAGTGGCTGTTGGCAATTTACATCCCGCCCATCAGCGTAGCAAGGCTGCCATTTCTCCATGGCCTGTCCTGCATTTCTGGTTTTGACACTTTTTGCAGCATGGCACTTTTGACCGATGGGAAGCGAGACTTCTTTGTAGCACTGATTTGCCTTTCCAGGTTGCTTGGTTGGCCAAAAAGGGCGTATGGTTTTTTTCCTGAATATATTCAGGAAAAAACGCATACGCCCTTTTTGGCCAAGGGCATCATTGTCGACGTTTTGCCTCTTTTCATGTGCTTTAAAGGCGATTCGAATCTACCTCCTGAAATCTGTTTCCTGCAATTCTGCCTTGCTTTCAAATCCTCTTCGTTGCCTTCCCTCAATATATCTGTGGATGAGAGTTATCATTCATAACTCTGCGGGTTTCTGAATTGCAGTGTCCCTGAGCTCCATTTTTCAACTGGCTTTTTTGGGAGCTGGCCGCAAAAGCGCGGGATTGCCTCAGGCCCTATTCTGCTTCTGGGCGGCAGGCTTAGCCTGTGGTTAATTCTTCTTCCTGATGGGAAATAGAGTGACCTGTGCCTGTCCCAACACCTAGATCTAGTCTCTCATTGGTTGCCCCTCTTCCCGTTCATCCTCAGGACAAATTGCAACCTGTAGGGAACAGGAGCTTAAAGGTGCTGATTCTCCAAGTAGGGAGATTGCTAGTAAAGTAGCTGGAAAGGCGAACCCGAGCACAAGGAGATGAGAAATGAGGTGCGTATTAGAAACCTTTCAAAATCACACGGTGTACCATCTTCTGGGTTTCTCATGCATGTTTTCGATGTAGGAAGATGCCCTTGAACCTGGAGATTTGGGACCCATGGGATGGGTACAAGGCAGTATTACTTTAAAGGGTCTGCGTTTGCTCACCCAACCTCACCCAACCTTTCAGCCCCAAGAGTGTCCACCCTTATGTCTCATCCAGCTGTGGGTCTAGATATGGTCAATCCAGGTTGCATCACAGCCTCTGAACGAATTTTGTAAGAATTTCTCTCTCTTTCACTGTCTTTGTTTTACGGGTTTTTAAAAGTAATTTATTTTTATAATGGGGTTTAGCTGCTTTTCACGGCTGTGTTTATGCGGCTTTACACCCACTTGACTCACTTCCAGACAGATATCAATACATAGGTTTTAAGATTCTTACTAGTCACATATATTCTTGTGCGGTGAATAGGGGGTGTTGAGTCCAGTTCACTGAGCAATGAGTAGGTCTTGTCTATTACATATTGGGTGTATGGAACGGTATCTGAGCGAATTTGAAACCCTTGTTTTATGCATCACCCCACCTCACCTTTCCCGCTCAGCAGCCATCGTGTGTTTTCTAAACGTGTGACTCTGTTCTGTTTTGTAATTCAGTTCAAGTGTAGCGGTTTTTACATTCCCTCTATAAGTGATAGCTTATGATAAGTGTCTTTTTCTGTGTGACTTATTTCACTTAGGATCATCGTACCTAAATCCACTCATCTTGCTTCTACTAGCCTTATGACATTGATTTCATGTCTGAGTGATATTCCATTGTACATAAGGACCACAACTTCTTTATCCATTTTTCTCTTTCCTGGGATATTTAAGGTGTCATGAAGTGGAGGTTCTTGTCAACAGAGCAGCCCTAAACTTTGGGGTGCCTGTGTCTTGCTGATTTTTAGTTTTCCCAATTTATACGCCCATGAGTGGACGTGCCCTATGCTCCCTAAGCTGTGTTTTTTCGATGTTTCAGGACACACCGTACACTTTTCCAGAGTGGCTGTTGGCAATTTACATCCCGCCCATCAGCGTAGCAAGGCTGCCATTTCTCCATGGCCTGTCCTGCATTTCTGGTTTTGACACTTTTTGCAGCATGGCACTTTTGACCGATGGGAAGCGAGACTTCTTTGTAGCACTGATTTGCCTTTCCAGGTTGCTTGGTTGGCCAAAAAGGGCGTATGCGTTTTTTCCTGAATATATTCAGGAAAAAACGCATACGCCCTTTTTGGCCAAGGGCATCATTGTCGACGTTTTGCCGCTTTTCATGTGCTTTAAAGGCGATTCGAATCTACCTCCTGAAATCTGTTTCCTGCAATTCTGCCTTGCTTTCAAATCCTCTTCGTTGCCTTCCCTCAATATATCTGTGGATGAGAGTTATCATTTATAACTCTGCGGATTTCTGAATTGCAGTGTCCCTGAGCTCCATTTTTCAACTGGCTTTTTTGGGAGCTGGCCGCAAAAGCGCGGGATTGCCTCAGGCCCTATTCTGCTTCTGGGCGGCAGGCTTAGCCTGTGGTTAATTCTTCTTCCTGATGGGAAATAGAGTGACCTGTGCCTGTCCCAACACCTAGATCTAGTCTCTCATTGGTTGCCCCTCTTCCCGTTCATCCTCAGGACAAATTGCAACCTGTAGGGAATAGGAGCTTAAAGGTGCTGATTCTCCAAGTAGGGAGGTTGCTAGTAAAGTAGCTGGAAAGGCGAACCCGAGCACAAGGAGATGAGAAATGAGGTGCGTATTAGAAACCTTTCAAAATCACACGGTGTACCATCTTCTGGGTTTCTCATGCATGTTTTCGATGTAGGAAGATGCCCTTGAACCTGGAGATTTGGGACCCATGGGATGGGTACCAGGCAGTATTACTTTAAAGGGTCTGCGTTTGCTCACCCAACCTCACCCAACCTTTCAGCCCCAAGAGTGTCCACCCTTATGTCTCATCCAGCTGTGGGTCTAGATATGGTCAATCCAGGTTGCATCACAGCCTCTGAACGAATTTTGTAAGAATTTCTCTCTCTTTCACTGTCTTTGTTTTACGGGTTTTTAAAAGTAATTTATTTTTATAATGGGGTTTAGCTGCTTTTCACGGCTGTGTTTATGCGGCTTTACACCCACTTGACTCACTTCCAGACAGATATCAATACATAGGTTTTAAGATTCTTACTAGTCACATATATTCTTGTGCGGTGAATAGGGGGTGTTGAGTCCAGTTCACTGAGCAAGGAGTAGGTCTTGTCTATTACATATTGGGTGTATGGAACGGTATCTGAGCGAATTTGAAACCCTTGTTTTATGCATCACCCCACCTCACCTTTCCCGCTCAGCAGCCATCGTGTGTTTTCTAAACGTGTGACTCTGTTCTGTTTTGTAATTCAGTTCAAGTGTAGCGGTTTTTACATTCCCTCTATAAGTGATAGCTTATGATAAGTGTCTTTTTCTGTGTGACTTATTTCACTTAGGATCATCGTACCTAAATCCACTCATCTTGCTTCTACTAGCCTTATGACATTGATTTCATGTCTGAGTGATATTCCATTGTACATAAGGACCACAACTTCTTTATCCATTTTTCTCTTTCCTGGGATATTTAAGGTGTCATGAAGTGGAGGTTCTTGTCAACAGAGCAGCCCTAAACTTTGGGGTGCCTGTGTCTTGCTGATTTTTAGTTTTCCCAATTTATACGCCCATGAGAGGACGTGCCCTATGCTCCCTAAGCTGTGTTTTTTCGATGTTTCAGGACACACCGTACACTTTTCCAGAGTGGCTGTTGGCAATTTACATCCCGCCCATCAGCGTAGCAAGGCTG
Organism: Eschrichtius robustus; assembly: GCF_028021215.1. Taxonomy (NCBI): domain Eukaryota; kingdom Metazoa; phylum Chordata; class Mammalia; order Artiodactyla; family Eschrichtiidae; genus Eschrichtius; species Eschrichtius robustus. The sequence goes on from NW_027175314.1 coordinate 423,406, forward strand.
CCATTTCTCCATGGCCTGTCCTGCATTTCTGGTTTTGACACTTTTTGCAGCATGGCACTTTTGACCGATGGGAAGCGAGACTTCTTTGTAGCACTGATTTGCCTTTCCAGGTTGCTTGGTTGGCCAAAAAGGGCGTATGGTTTTTTTCCTGAATATATTCAGGAAAAAACGCATACGCCCTTTTTGGCCAAGGGCATCATTGTCGACGTTTTGCCTCTTTTCATGTGCTTTAAAGGCGATTCGAATCTACCTCCTGAAATCTGTTTCCTGCAATTCTGCCTTGCTTTCAAATCCTCTTCGTTGCCTTCCCTCAATATATCTGTGGATGAGAGTTATCATTCATAACTCTGCGGGTTTCTGAATTGCAGTGTCCCTGAGCTCCATTTTTCAACTGGCTTTTTTGGGAGCTGGCCGCAAAAGCGCGGGATTGCCTCAGGCCCTATTCTGCTTCTGGGCGGCAGGCTTAGCCTGTGGTTAATTCTTCTTCCTGATGGGAAATAGAGTGACCTGTGCCTGTCCCAACACCTAGATCTAGTCTCTCATTGGTTGCCCCTCTTCCCGTTCATCCTCAGGACAAATTGCAACCTGTAGGGAACAGGAGCTTAAAGGTGCTGATTCTCCAAGTAGGGAGATTGCTAGTAAAGTAGCTGGAAAGGCGAACCCGAGCACAAGGAGATGAGAAATGAGGTGCGTATTAGAAACCTTTCAAAATCACACGGTGTACCATCTTCTGGGTTTCTCATGCATGTTTTCGATGTAGGCAGATGCCCTTGAACCTGGAGATTTGGGACCCATGGGATGGGTACCAGGCAGTATTACTTTAAAGGGTCTGCGTTTGCTCACCCAACCTCACCCAACCTTTCAGCCCCAAGAGTGTCCACCCTTATGTCTCATCCAGCTGTGGGTCTAGATATGGTCAATCCAGGTTGCATCACAGCCTCTGAACGAATTTTGTAAGAATTTCTCTCTCTTTCACTGTCTTTGTTTTACGGGTTTTTAAAAGTAATTTATTTTTATAATGGGGTTTAGCTGCTTTTCACGGCTGTGTTTATGCGGCTTTACACCCACTTGACTCACTTCCAGACAGATATCAATACATAGGTTTTAAGATTCTTACTAGTCACATATATTCTTGTGCGGTGAATAGGGGGTGTTGAGTCCAGTTCACTGAGCAAGGAGTAGGTCTTGTCTATTACATATTGGGTGTATGGAACGGTATCTGAGCGAATTTGAAACCCTTGTTTTATGCATCACCCCACCTCACCTTTCCCGTTAAGCAGCCATAGTGTGTTTTCTAAACGTGTGACTCTGTTCTGTTTTGTAATTCAGTTCAAGTGTAGCGGTTTTTACATTCCCTCTATAAGTGATAGCTTATGATAAGTGTCTTTTTCTGTGTGACTTATTTCACTTAGGATCATCGTACCTAAATCCACTCATCTTGCCTCTACTAGCCTTATGACATTGATTTCATGTCTGAGTGATATTCCATTGTACATAAGGACCACAACTTCTTTATCCATTTTTCTCTTTCCTGGGATATTTAAGGTGTCATGAAGTGGAGGTTCTTGTCAACAGAGCAGCCCTAAACTTTGGGGTGCCTGTGTCTTGCTGATTTTTAGTTTTCCCAATTTATACGCCCATGAGTGGACGTGCCCTATGCTCCCTAAGCTGTGTTTTTTCGATGTTTCAGGACACACCGTACACTTTTCCAGAGTGGCTGTTGGCAATTTACATCCCGCCCATCAGCGTAGCAAGGCTGCCATTTCTCCATGGCCTGTCCTGCATTTCTGGTTTTGACACTTTTTGCAGCATGGCACTTTTGACCGATGGGAAGCGAGACTTCTTTGTAGCACTGATTTGCCTTTCCAGGTTGCTTGGTTGGCCAAAAAGGGCGTATGCGTTTTTTCCTGAATATATTCAGGAAAAAACGCATACGCCCTTTTTGGCCAAGGGCATCATTGTCGACGTTTTGCCGCTTTTCATGTGCTTTAAAGGCGATTCGAATCTATCTCCTGAAATCTGTTTCCTGCAATTCTGCCTTGCTTTCAAATCCTCTTCGTTGCCTTCCCTCAATATATCTGTGGATGAGAGTTATCATTCATAACTCTGCGGGTTTCTGAATTGCAGTGTCCCTGAGCTCCATTTTTCAACTGGCTTTTTTGGGAGCTGGCCGCAAAAGCGCGGGATTGCCTCAGGCCCTATTCTGCTTCTGGGCGGCAGGCTTAGCCTGTGGTTAATTCTTCTTCCTGATGGGAAATAGAGTGACCTGTGCCTGTCCCAACACCTAGATCTAGTCTCTCATTGGTTGCCCCTCTTCCCGTTCATCCTCAGGACAAATTGCAACCTGTAGGGAACAGGAGCTTAAAGGTGCTGATTCTCCAAGTAGGGAGGTTGCTAGTAAAGTAGCTGGAAAGGCGAACCCGAGCACAAGGAGATGAGAAATGAGGTGCGTATTAGAAACCTTTCAAAATCACACGGTGTACCATCTTCTGGGTTTCTCATGCATGTTTTCGATGTAGGAAGATGCCCTTGAACCTGGAGATTTGGGACCCATGGGATGGGTACAAGGCAGTATTACTTTAAAGGGTCTGCGTTTGCTCACCCAACCTCACCCAACCTTTCAGCCCCAAGAGTGTCCACCCTTATGTCTCATCCAGCTGTCGGTCTAGATATGGTCAATCCAGGTTGCATCACAGCCTCTGAACGAATTTTGTAAGAATTTCTCTCTCTTTCACTGTCTTTGTTTTACGGGTTTTTAAAAGTAATTTATTTTTATAATGGGGTTTAGCTGCTTTTCACGGCTGTGTTTATGCGGCTTTACACCCACTTGACTCACTTCCAGACAGATATCAATACATAGGTTTTAAGATTCTTACTAGTCACATATATTCTTGTGCGGTGAATAGGGGGTGTTGAGTCCAGTTCACTGAGCAAGGAGTAGGTCTTGTCTATTACATATTGGGTGTATGGAACGTTATCTGAGCGAATTTGAAACCCTTGTTTTATGCATCACCCCACCTCACCTTTCCCGTTAAGCAGCCATAGTGTGTTTTCTAAACGTGTGACTCTGTTCTGTTTTGTAATTCAGTTCAAGTGTAGCGGTTTTTACATTCCCTCTATAAGTGATAGCTTATGATAAGTGTCTTTTTCTGTGTGACTTATTTCACTTAGGATCATCGTACCTAAATCCACTCATCTTGCCTCTACTAGCCTTATGACATTGATTTCATGTCTGAGTGATATTCCATTGTACATAAGGACCACAACTTCTTTATCCATTTTTCTCTTTCCTGGGATATTTAAGGTGTCATGAAGTGGAGGTTCTTGTCAACAGAGCAGCCCTAAACTTTGGGGTGCCTGTGTCTTGCTGATTTTTAGTGTTCCCAATTTATACGCCCATGAGTGGACGTGCCCTATGCTCCCTAAGCTGTGTTTTTTCGATGTTTCAGGACACACCGTACACTTTTCCAGAGTGGCTGTTGGCAATTTACATCCCGCCCATCAGCGTAGCAAGGCTGCCATTTCTCCATGGCCTGTCCTGCATTTCTGGTTTGGACACTTTTTGCAGCATGGCACTTTTGACCGATGGGAAGCGAGAATTCTTTGTAGCGCTGATTAGCCTTTCCAGGTTGCTTGGTTGGCCAAACAGGGCGTATGCGTTTTTTCCTGAATATATTCAGGAAAAAACGCATATGCCCTGTTTGGCCAAGGGCATCATTGTCGACGTTTTGCCACTTTTCATATGCTTTAAAGGCGATTCGAATCTACCTCCTGAAACCTGTTTCCTGAAATTCTGCCTTGCTTTCAAATCCTCTTCGTTGCCTTCCCTCAATATATCTGTGGATGAGAGTTATCAGTTATAGCTCTGCGGGTTTGTGAATTGCAGTGTCCCTGAGCTCCATTTTTCAACTGGCTTTTTTGGGAGCTGGCCGCAAAAGCGCGGGATTGCCTCAGGCCCTATTCTGCTTCTGGGCGGCAGGCTTAGCCTGTGGTTAATTCTTCTTCCTGATGGGAAATAGAGTGACCTGTGCCTGTCCCAACACCTAGATCTAGTCTCTCATTGGTTGCCCCTCTTCCCGTTCATCCTCAGGACAAATTGCAACCTGTAGGGAACAGGAGCTTAAAGGTGCTGATTCTCCAAGTAGGGAGATTGCTAGTAAAGTAGCTGGAAAGGCGAACCCGAGCACAAGGAGATGAGAAATGAGGTGCGTATTAGAAACCTTTCAAAATCACACGGTGTACCATCTTCTGGGTTTCTCATGCATGTTTTCGATGTAGGCAGATGCCCTTGAACCTGGAGATTTGGGACCCATGGGATGGGTACCAGGCAGTATTACTTTAAAGGGTCTGCGTTTGCTCACCCAACCTCACCCAACCTTTCAGCCCCAAGAGTGTCCACCCTTATGTCTCATCCAGCTGTGGGTCTAGATATGTCAATCCAGGTTGCATCACAGCCTCTGAACGAATTGTGTAAGAATTTCTCTCTCTTTCACTGTCTTTGTTTTACGGGTTTTTAAAAGTAATTTATTTTTATAATGGGGTTTAGCTGCTTTTCACGGCTGTGTTTATGCGGCTTTACACCCACTTGACTCACTTCCAGACAGATATCAATAAATAGGTTTTAAGATTCTTACTAGTCACATATATTCTTGTGCGGTGAATAGGGGGTGTTGAGTCCAGTTCACTGAGCAAGGAGTAGGTCTTGTCTATTACATATTGGGTGTATGGAACGGTATCTGAGCGAATTTGAAACCCTTGTTTTATGCATCACCCCACCTCACCTTTCCCGCTCAGCAGCCATCGTGTGTTTTCTAAACGTGTGACTCTGTTCTGTTTTGTAATTCAGTTCAAGTGTAGCGGTTTTTACATTCCCTCTATAAGTGATAGCTTATGATAAGTGTCTTTTTCTGTGTGACTTATTTCACTTAGGATCATCGTACCTAAATCCACTCATCTTGCTTCTACTAGCCTTATGACATTGATTTCATGTCTGAGTGATATTCCATTGTACATAAGGACCACAACTTCTTTATCCATTTTTCTCTTTCCTGGGATATTTAAGGTGTCATGAAGTGGAGGTTCTTGTCAACAGAGCAGCCCTAAACTTTGGGGTGCCTGTGTCTTGCTGATTTTTAGTTTTCCCAATTTATACGCCCATGAGAGGATGTGCCCTATGCTCCCTAAGCTGTGTTTTTTCGATGTTTCAGGACACACCATACACTTTTCCAGAGTGGCTGTTGGCAATTTACATCCCGCCCATCAACGTAGCAAGGCTGCCATTTCTCCATGGCCTGTCCTGCATTTCTGGTTTTGACACTTTTTGCAGCATGGCACTTTTGACCGATGGGAAGCGAGACTTCTTTGTAGCACTGATTTGCCTTTCCAGGTTGCTTGGTTGGCCAAAAAGGGCGTATGCGTTTTTTCCTGAATATATTCAGGAAAAAACGCATACGCCCTTTTTGGCCAAGGGCATCATTGTCGACGTTTTGCCTCTTTTCATGTGCTTTAAAGGCGATTCGAATCTACCTCCTGAAATCTGTTTCCTGCAATTCTGCCTTGCTTTCAAATCCTCTTCGTTGCCTTCCCTCAATATATCTGTGGATGAGAGTTATCATTTATAACTCTGCGGATTTCTGAATTGCAGTGTCCCTGAGCTCCATTTTTCAACTGGCTTTTTTGGGAGCTGGCCGCAAAAGCGCGGGATTGCCTCAGGCCCTATTCTGCTTCTGGGCGGCAGGCTTAGCCTGTGGTTAATTCTTCTTCCTGATGGGAAATAGAGTGACCTGTGCCTGTCCCAACACCTAGATCTAGTCTCTCATTGGTTGCCCCTCTTCCCGTTCATCCTCAGGACAAATTGCAACCTGTAGGGAATAGGAGCTTAAAGGTGCTGATTCTCCAAGTAGGGAGGTTGCTAGTAAAGTAGCTGGAAAGGCGAACCCGAGCACAAGGAGATGAGAAATGAGGTGCGTATTAGAAACCTTTCAAAATCACACGGTGTACCATCTTCTGGGTTTCTCATGCATGTTTTCGATGTAGGAAGATGCCCTTGAACCTGGAGATTTGGGACCCATGGGATGGGTACAAGGCAGTATTACTTTAAAGGGTCTGCGTTTGCTCACCCAACCTCACCCAACCTTTCAGCCCCAAGAGTGTCCACCCTTATGTCTCATCCAGCTGTGGGTCTAGATATGGTCAATCCAGGTTGCATCACAGCCTCTGAACGAATTTTGTAAGAATTTCTCTCTCTTTCACTGTCTTTGTTTTACGGGTTTTTAAAAGTAATTTATTTTTATAATGGGGTTTAGCTGCTTTTCACGGCTGTGTTTATGCGGCTTTACACCCACTTGACTCACTTCCAGACAGATATCAATACATAGGTTTTAAGATTCTTACTAGTCACATATATTCTTGTGCGGTGAATAGGGGGTGTTGAGTCCAGTTCACTGAGCAAGGAGTAGGTCTTGTCTATTACATATTGGGTGTATGGAACGGTATCTGAGCGAATTTGAAACCCTTGTTTTATGCATCACCCCACCTCACCTTTCCCGCTCAGCAGCCATCGTGTGTTTTCTAAACGTGTGACTCTGTTCTGTTTTGTAATTCAGTTCAAGTGTAGCGGTTTTTACATTCCCTCTATAAGTGATAGCTTATGATAAGTGTCTTTTTCTGTGTGACTTATTTCACTTAGGATCATCGTACCTAAATCCACTCATCTTGCTTCTACTAGCCTTATGACATTGATTTCATGTCTGAGTGATATTCCATTGTACATAAGGACCACAACTTCTTTATCCATTTTTCTCTTTCCTGGGATATTTAAGGTGTCATGAAGTGGAGGTTCTTGTCAACAGAGCAGCCCTAAACTTTGGGGTGCCTGTGTCTTGCTGATTTTTAGTTTTCCCAATTTATACGCCCATGAGAGGACGTGCCCTATGCTCCCTAAGCTGTGTTTTTTCGATGTTTCAGGACACACCATACACTTTTCCAGAGTGGCTGTTGGCAATTTACATCCCGCCCATCAGCGTAGCAAGGCTGCCATTTCTCCATGGCCTGTCCTGCATTTCTGGTTTTGACACTTTTTGCAGCATGGCACTTTTGACCGATGGGAAGCGAGACTTCTTTGTAGCACTGATTTGCCTTTCCAGGTTGCTTGGTTGGCCAAACAGGGCGTATGGTTTTTTTCCTGAATATATTCAGGAAAAAACGCATACGCCCTTTTTGGCCAAGGGCATCATTGTCGACGTTTTGCCTCTTTTCATGTGCTTTAAAGGCGATTCGAATCTACCTTCTGAAATCTGTTTCCTGCAATTCTGCCTTGCTTTCAAATCCTCTTCGTTGCCTTCCCTCAATATATCTGTGGATGAGAGTTATCATTCATAACTCTGCGGGTTTCTGAATTGCAGTGTCCCTGAGCTCCATTTTTCAACTGGCTTTTTTGGGAGCTGGCCGCAAAAGCGCGGGATTGCCTCAGGCCCTATTCTGCTTCTGGGCGGCAGGCTTAGCCTGTGGTTAATTCTTCTTCCTGATGGGAAATAGAGTGACCTGTGCCTGTCCCAACACCTAGATCTAGTCTCTCATTGGTTGCCCCTCTTCCCGTTCATCCTCAGGACAAATTGCAACCTGTAGGGAACAGGAGCTTAAAGGTGCTGATTCTCCAAGTAGGGAGATTGCTAGTAAAGTAGCTGGAAAGGCGAACCCGAGCACAAGGAGATGAGAAATGAGGTGCGTATTAGAAACCTTTCAAAATCACACGGTGTACCATCTTCTGGGTTTCTCATGCATGTTTTCGATGTAGGCAGATGCCCTTGAACCTGGAGATTTGGGACCCATGGGATGGGTACCAGGCAGTATTACTTTAAAGGGTCTGCGTTTGCTCACCCAACCTCACCCAACCTTTCAGCCCCAAGAGTGTCCACCCTTATGTCTCATCCAGCTGTGGGTCTAGATATGGTCAATCCAGGTTGCATCACAGCCTCTGAACGAATTTTGTAAGAATTTCTCTCTCTTTCACTGTCTTTGTTTTACGGGTTTTTAAAAGTAATTTATTTTTATAATGGGGTTTAGCTGCTTTTCACGGCTGTGTTTATGCGGCTTTACACCCACTTGACTCACTTCCAGACAGATATCAATACATAGGTTTTAAGATTCTTACTAGTCACATATATTCTTGTGCGGTGAATAGGGGGTGTTGAGTCCAGTTCACTGAGCAAGGAGTAGGTCTTGTCTATTACATATTGGGTGTATGGAACGGTATCTGAGCGAATTTGAAACCCTTGTTTTATGCATCACCCCACCTCACCTTTCCCGTTAAGCAGCCATAGTGTGTTTTCTAAACGTGTGACTCTGTTCTGTTTTGTAATTCAGTTCAAGTGTAGCGGTTTTTACATTCCCTCTATAAGTGATAGCTTATGATAAGTGTCTTTTTCTGTGTGACTTATTTCACTTAGGATCATCGTACCTAAATCCACTCATCTTGCCTCTACTAGCCTTATGACATTGATTTCATGTCTGAGTGATATTCCATTGTACATAAGGACCACAACTTCTTTATCCATTTTTCTCTTTCCTGGGATATTTAAGGTGTCATGAAGTGGAGGTTCTTGTCAACAGAGCAGCCCTAAACTTTGGGGTGCCTGTGTCTTGCTGATTTTTAGTTTTCCCAATTTATACGCCCATGAGTGGACGTGCCCTATGCTCCCTAAGCTGTGTTTTTTCGATGTTTCAGGACACACCGTACACTTTTCCAGAGTGGCTGTTGGCAATTTACATCCCGCCCATCAGCGTAGCAAGGCTGCCATTTCTCCATGGCCTGTCCTGCATTTCTGGTTTTGACACTTTTTGCAGCATGGCACTTTTGACCGATGGGAAGCGAGACTTCTTTGTAGCACTGATTTGCCTTTCCAGGTTGCTTGGTTGGCCAAAAAGGGCGTATGCGTTTTTTCCTGAATATATTCAGGAAAAAACGCATACGCCCTTTTTGGCCAAGGGCATCATTGTCGACGTTTTGCCGCTTTTCATGTGCTTTAAAGGCGATTCGAATCTACCTCCTGAAATCTGTTTCCTGCAATTCTGCCTTGCTTTCAAATCCTCTTCGTTGCCTTCCCTCAATATATCTGTGGATGAGAGTTATCATTCATAACTCTGCGGGTTTCTGAATTGCAGTGTCCCTGAGCTCCATTTTTCAACTGGCTTTTTTGGGAGCTGGCCGCAAAAGCGCGGGATTGCCTCAGGCCCTATTCTGCTTCTGGGCGGCAGGCTTAGCCTGTGGTTAATTCTTCTTCCTGATGGGAAATAGAGTGACCTGTGCCTGTCCCAACACCTAGATCTAGTCTCTCATTGGTTGCCCCTCTTCCCGTTCATCCTCAGGACAAATTGCAACCTGTAGGGAACAGGAGCTTAAAGGTGCTGATTCTCCAAGTAGGGAGGTTGCTAGTAAAGTAGCTGGAAAGGCGAACCCGAGCACAAGGAGATGAGAAATGAGGTGCGTATTAGAAACCTTTCAAAATCACACGGTGTACCATCTTCTGGGTTTCTCATGCATGTTTTCGATGTAGGAAGATGCCCTTGAACCTGGAGATTTGGGACCCATGGGATGGGTACAAGGCAGTATTACTTTAAAGGGTCTGCGTTTGCTCACCCAACCTCACCCAACCTTTCAGCCCCAAGAGTGTCCACCCTTATGTCTCATCCAGCTGTGGGTCTAGATATGGTCAATCCAGGTTGCATCACAGCCTCTGAACGAATTTTGTAAGAATTTCTCTCTCTTTCACTGTCTTTGTTTTACGGGTTTTTAAAAGTAATTTATTTTTATAATGGGGTTTAGCTGCTTTTCACGGCTGTGTTTATGCGGCTTTACACCCACTTGACTCACTTCCAGACAGATATCAATACATAGGTTTTAAGATTCTTACTAGTCACATATATTCTTGTGCGGTGAATAGGGGGTGTTGAGTCCAGTTCACTGAGCAAGGAGTAGGTCTTGTCTATTACATATTGGGTGTATGGAACGGTATCTGAGCGAATTTGAAACCCTTGTTTTATGCATCACCCCACCTCACCTTTCCCGTTAAGCAGCCATAGTGTGTTTTCTAAACGTGTGACTCTGTTCTGTTTTGTAATTCAGTTCAAGTGTAGCGGTTTTTACATTCCCTCTATAAGTGATAGCTTATGATAAGTGTCTTTTTCTGTGTGACTTATTTCACTTAGGATCATCGTACCTAAATCCACTCATCTTGCCTCTACTAGCCTTATGACATTGATTTCATGTCTGAGTGATATTCCATTGTACATAAGGACCACAACTTCTTTATCCATTTTTCTCTTTCCTGGGATATTTAAGGTGTCATGAAGTGGAGGTTCTTGTCAACAGAGCAGCCCTAAACTTTGGGGTGCCTGTGTCTTGCTGATTTTTAGTGTTCCCAATTTATACGCCCATGAGTGGACGTGCCCTATGCTCCCTAAGCTGTGTTTTTTCGATGTTTCAGGACACACCGTACACTTTTCCAGAGTGGCTGTTGGCAATTTACATCCCGCCCATCAGCGTAGCAAGGCTGGCATTTCTCCATGGCCTGTCCTGCATTTCTGGTTTGGACACTTTTTGCAGCATGGCACTTTTGACCGATGGGAAGCGAGACTTCTTTGTAGCGCTGATTAGCCTTTCCAGGTTGCTTGGTTGGCCAAACAGGGCGTATGCGTTTTTTCCTGAATATATTCAGGAAAAAACGCATACGCCCTGTTTGGCCAAGGGCATCATTGTCGACGTTTTGCCACTTTTCATATGCTTTAAAGGCGATTCGAATCTACCTCCTGAAACCTGTTTCCTGAAATTCTGCCTTGCTTTCAAATCCTCTTCGTTGCCTTCCCTCAATATATCTGTGGATGAGAGTTATCAGTTATAGCTCTGCGGGTTTGTGAATTGCAGTGTCCCTGAGCTCCATTTTTCAACTGGCTTTTTTGGGAGCTGGCCGCAAAAGCGCGGGATTGCCTCAGGCCCTATTCTGCTTCTGGGCGGCAGGCTTAGCCTGTGGTTAATTCTTCTTCCTGATGGGAAATAGAGTGACCTGTGCCTGTCCCAACACCTAGATCTAGTCTCTCATTGGTTGCCCCTCTTCCCGTTCATCCTCAGGACAAATTGCAACCTGTAGGGAACAGGAGCTTAAAGGTGCTGATTCTCCAAGTAGGGAGATTGCTAGTAAAGTAGCTGGAAAGGCGAACCCGAGCACAAGGAGATGAGAAATGAGGTGCGTATTAGAAACCTTTCAAAATCACACGGTGTACCATCTTCTGGGTTTCTCATGCATGTTTTCGATGTAGGCAGATGCCCTTGAACCTGGAGATTTGGGACCCATGGGATGGGTACCAGGCAGTATTACTTTAAAGGGTCTGCGTTTGCTCACCCAACCTCACCCAACCTTTCAGCCCCAAGAGTGTCCACCCTTATGTCTCATCCAGCTATGGGTCTAGATATGTCAATCCAGGTTGCATCACAGCCTCTGAACGAATTGTGTAAGAATTTCTCTCTCTTTCACTGTCTTTGTTTTACGGGTTTTTAAAAGTAATTTATTTTTATAATGGGGTTTAGCTGCTTTTCACGGCTGTGTTTATGCGGCTTTACACCCACTTGACTCACTTCCAGACAGATATCAATACATAGGTTTTAAGATTCTTACTAGTCACATATATTCTTGTGCGGTGAATAGGGGGTGTTGAGTCCAGTTCACTGAGCAAGGAGTAGGTCTTGTCTATTACATATTGGGTGTATGGAACGGTATCTGAGCGAATTTGAAACCCTTGTTTTATGCATCACCCCACCTCACCTTTCCCGCTCAGCAGCCATCGTGTGTTTTCTAAACGTGTGACTCTGTTCTGTTTTGTAATTCAGTTCAAGTGTAGCGGTTTTTACATTCCCTCTATAAGTGATAGCTTATGATAAGTGTCTTTTTCTGTGTGACTTATTTCACTTAGGATCATCGTACCTAAATCCACTCATCTTGCTTCTACTAGCCTTATGACATTGATTTCATGTCTGAGTGATATTCCATTGTACATAAGGACCACAACTTCTTTATCCATTTTTCTCTTTCCTGGGATATTTAAGGTGTCATGAAGTGGAGGTTCTTGTCAACAGAGCAGCCCTAAACTTTGGGGTGCCTGTGTCTTGCTGATTTTTAGTTTTCCCAATTTATACGCCCATGAGAGGATGTGCCCTATGCTCCCTAAGCTGTGTTTTTTCGATGTTTCAGGACACACCATACACTTTTCCAGAGTGGCTGTTGGCAATTTACATCCCGCCCATCAACGTAGCAAGGCTGCCATTTCTCCATGGCCTGTCCTGCATTTCTGGTTTTGACACTTTTTGCAGCATGGCACTTTTGACCGATGGGAAGCGAGACTTCTTTGTAGCACTGATTTGCCTTTCCAGGTTGCTTGGTTGGCCAAAAAGGGCGTATGCGTTTTTTCCTGAATATATTCAGGAAAAAACGCATACGCCCTTTTTGGCCAAGGGCATCATTGTCGACGTTTTGCCTCTTTTCATGTGCTTTAAAGGCGATTCGAATCTACCTCCTGAAATCTGTTTCCTGCAATTCTGCCTTGCTTTCAAATCCTCTTCGTTGCCTTCCCTCAATATATCTGTGGATGAGAGTTATCATTCATAACTCTGCGGGTTTCTGAATTGCAGTGTCCCTGAGCTCCATTTTTCAACTGGCTTTTTTGGGAGCTGGCCGCAAAAGCGCGGGATTGCCTCAGGCCCTATTCTGCTTCTGGGCGGCAGGCTTAGCCTGTGGTTAATTCTTCTTCCTGATGGGAAATAGAGTGACCTGTGCCTGTCCCAACACCTAGATCTAGTCTCTCATTGGTTGCCCCTCTTCCCGTTCATCCCCAGGACAAATTGCAACCTGTAGGGAACAGGAGCTTAAAGGTGCTGATTCTCCAAGTAGGGAGATTGCTAGTAAAGTAGCTGGAAAGGCGAACCCGAGCACAAGGAGATGAGAAATGAGGTGCGTATTAGAAACCTTTCAAAATCACACGGTGTACCATCTTCTGGGTTTCTCATGCATGTTTTCGATGTAGGCAGATGCCCTTGAACCTGGAGATTTGGGACCCATGGGATGGGTACCAGGCAGTATTACTTTAAAGGGTCTGCGTTTGCTCACCCAGCCTCACCCAACCTTTCAGCCCCAAGAGTGTCCACCCTTATGTCTCATCCAGCTGTGGGTCTAGATATGTCAATCCAGGTTGCATCACAGCCTCTGAACGAATTGTGTAAGAATTTCTCTCTCTTTCACTGTCTTTGTTTTACGGGTTTTTAAAAGTAATTTATTTTTATAATGGGGTTTATCTGCTTTTCACGGCTGTGTTTATGCGGCTTTACACCCACTTGACTCACTTCCAGACAGATATCAATAAATAGGTTTTAAGATTCTTACTAGTCACATATATTCTTGTGCGGTGAATAGGGGGTGTTGAGTCCAGTTCACTGAGCAAAGAGTAGGTCTTGTCTATTACATATTGGGTGTATGGAACGGTATCTGAGCGAATTTGAAACCCTTGTTTTATGCATCACCCCACCTCACCTTTCCCGCTCAGCAGCCATCGTGTGTTTTCTAAACGTGTGACTCTGTTCTGTTTTGTAATTCAGTTCAAGTGTAGCGGTTTTTACATTCCCTCTATAAGTGATAGCTTATGATAAGTGTCTTTTTCTGTGTGACTTATTTCACTTAGGATCATCGTACCTAAATCCACTCATCTTGCTTCTACTAGCCTTATGACATTGATTTCATGTCTGAGTGATATTCCATTGTACATAAGGACCACAACTTCTTTATCCATTTTTCTCTTTCCTGGGATATTTAAGGTGTCATGAAGTGGAGGTTCTTGTCAACAGAGCAGCCCTAAACTTTGGGGTGCCTGTGTCTTGCTTATTTTTAGTTTTCCCAATTTATACGCCCATGAGTGGACGTGCCCTATGCTCCATAAGCTGTGTTTTTTCGATGTTTCAGGACACACCGTACACTTTTCCAGAGTGGCTGTTGGCAATTTACATCCCGCCCATCAGCGTAGCAAGGCTGCCATTTCTCCATGGCCTGTCCTGCATTTCTGGTTTTGACACTTTTTGCAGCATGGCACTTTTGACCGAAGGGAAGCGAGACTTCTTTGTAGCACTGATTTGCCTTTCCAGGTTGCTTGGTTGGCCAAAAGGGCGTATGCGTTTTTTCCTGAATATATTCAGGAAAAAACGCATACGCCCTTTTTGGCCAAGGGCATCATTGTCGACGTTTTACCGCTTTTCATGTGCTTTAAAGGCGATTCGAATCTACCTCCTGAAATCTGTTTCCTGCAATTCTGCCTTGATTTAAAATCCTCTTCGTTGCCTTCCCTCAATATATCTGTGGATGAGAGTTATCATTCATAACTCTGCGGGTTTCTGAATTGCAGTGTCCCTGAGCTCCATTTTTCAACTGGCTTTTTTGGGAGCTGGCCGCAAAAGCGCGGGATTGCCTCAGGCCCTATTCTGCTTCTGGGCGGCAGGCTTAGCCTGTGGTTAATTCTTCTTCCTGATGGGAAATAGAGTGACCTGTGCCTGTCCCAACACCTAGATCTAGTCTCTCATTGGTTGCCCCTCTTCCCGTTCATCCTCAGGACAAATTGCAACCTGTAGGGAACAGGAGCTTAAAGGTGCTGATTCTCCAAGTAGGGAGGTTGCTAGTAAAGTAGCTGGAAAGGCGAACCCGAGCACAAGGAGATGAGAAATGAGGTGCGTATTAGAAACCTTTCAAAATCACACGGTGTACCATCTTCTGGGTTTCTCATGCATGTTTTCGATGTAGGAAGATGCCCTTGAACCTGGAGATTTGGGACCCATGGGATGGGTACAAGGCAGTATTACTTTAAAGGGTCTGCGTTTGCTCACCCAACCTCACCCAACCTTTCAGCCCCAAGAGTGTCCACCCTTATGTCTCATCCAGCTGTGGGTCTAGATATGGTCAATCCAGGTTGCATCACAGCCTCTGAACGAATTTTGTAAGAATTTCTCTCTCTTTCACTGTCTTTGTTTTACGGGTTTTTAAAAGTAATTTATTTTTATAATGGGGTTTAGCTGCTTTTCATGGCTGTGTTTATGCGGCTTTACACCCACTTGACTCACTTCCAGACAGATATCAATACATAGGTTTTAAGATTCTTACTAGTCACATATATTCTTGTGCGGTGAATAGGGGGTGTTGAGTCCAGTTCACTGAGCAAGGAGTAGGTCTTGTCTATTACATATTGGGTGTATGGAACGGTATCTGAGCGAATTTGAAACCCTTGTTTTATGCATCACCCCACCTCACCTTTCCCGTTAAGCAGCCATAGTGTGTTTTCTAAACGTGTGACTCTGTTCTGTTTTGTAATTCAGTTCAAGTGTAGCGGTTTTTACATTCCCTCTATAAGTGATAGCTTATGATAAGTGTCTTTTTCTGTGTGACTTATTTCACTTAGGATCATCGTACCTAAATCCACTCATCTTGCTTCTACTAGCCTTATGACATTGATTTCATGTCTGAGTGATATTCCATTGTACATAAGGACCACAACTTCTTTATCCATTTTTCTCTTTCCTGGGATATTTAAGGTGTCATGAAGTGGAGGTTCTTGTCAACAGAGCAGCCCTAAACTTTGGGGTGCCTGTGTCTTGCTGATTTTTAGTTTTCCCAATTTATACGCCCATGAGTGGACGTGCCCTATGCTCCCTAAGCTGTGTTTTTTCGATGTTTCAGGACACACCGTACACTTTTCCAGAGTGGCTGTTGGCAATTTACATCCCGCCCATCAGCGTAGCAAGGCTGCCATTTCTCCATGGCCTGTCCTGCATTTCTGGTTTGGACACTTTTTGCAGCATGGCACTTTTGACCGATGGGAAGCGAGACTTCTTTGTAGCGCTGATTAGACTTTCCAGGTTGCTTGGTTGGCCAAACAGGGCGTATGCGTTTTTTCCTGAATATATTCAGGAAAAAACGCATACGCCCTGTTTGGCCAAGGGCATCATTGTCGACGTTTTGCCACTTTTCATATGCTTTAAAGGCGATTCGAATCTACCTCCTGAAACCTGTTTCCTGAAATTCTGCCTTGCTTTCAAATCCTCTTCGTTGCCTTCCCTCAATATATCTGTGGATGAGAGTTATCAGTTATAGCTCTGCGGGTTTGTGAATTGCAGTGTCCCTGAGCTCCATTTTTCAACTGGCTTTTTTGGGAGCTGGCCGCAAAAGCGCGGGATTGCCTCAGGCCCTATTCTGCTTCTGGGCGGCAGGCTGAGCCCGTGGTTAATTCTTCTTCCTGATGGGAAAATAGAGTGACCTGTGCCTGTCCCAACACATAGATCTAGTCTCTCATTGGTTGCCCCTCTTCCCGTTCATCCTCAGGACAAATTGCATCCTGTAGGGGACAGGAGCTTAAAGGTGCTGATTCTCCAAGTAGGGAGATTGCTAGTAAAGTAGCTGGAAAGGCGAACCCGAGCACAAGGAGATGAGAAATGAGGTGTGTATTAGAAACCTTTCAAAATCACACGGTGTACCATCTTCTGGGTTTCTCATGCATGTTTTCGATGTAGGAAGATGCCCTTGAACCTGGAGGTTTGGGACCCATGGGATGGGTACCAGGCAGTATTACTTTAAAGGGTCTGCGTTTGCTCACCCAACCTCACCCAACCTTTCAGCCCCAAGAGTGTCCACCCTTATGTCTCATCCAGCTGTGGGTCTAGATATGGTCAATCCAGGTTGCATCACAGCCTCTGAACGAATTGTGTAAGAATTTCTCTCTCTTTCACTGTCTTTGTTTTACGGGTTTTTAAAAGTAATTTATTTTTATAATGGGGTTTAGCTGCTTTTCACGGCTGTGTTTATGCGGCTTTACACCCACTTGACTCACTTCCAGACAGATATCAATACATAGGTTTTAAGATTCTTACTAGTCACATATATTCTTGTGCGGTGAATAGGGGGTGTTGAGTCCAGTTCACTGAGCAAGGAGTAGGTCTTGTCTATTACATATTGGGTGTATGGAACGGTATCTGAGCGAATTTGAAACCCTTGTTTTATGCATCACCCCACCTCACCTTTCCCGCTCAGCAGCCATCGTGTGTTTTCTAAACGTGTGACTCTGTTCTGTTTTGTAATTCAGTTCAAGTGTAGCGGTTTTTACATTCCCTCTATAAGTGATAGCTTATGATAAGTGTCTTTTTCTGTGTGACTTATTTCACTTAGGATCATCGTACCTAAATCCACTCATCTTGCTTCTACTAGCCTTATGACATTGATTTCATGTCTGAGTGATATTCCATTGTACATAAGGACCACAACTTCTTTTTCCATTTTTCTCTTTCCTGGGATATTTAAGGTGTCATGAAGTGGAGGTTCTTGTCAACAGAGCAGCCCTAAACTTTGGGGTGCCTGTGCCTTGCTGATTTTTAGTTTTCCCAATTTATACGCCCATGAGTGGACGTGCCCTATGCTCCCTAAGCTGTGTTTTTTCGATGTTTCAGGACACACCGTACACTTTTCCAGAGTGGCTGTTGGCAATTTACATCCCGCCCATCAGCGTAGCAAGGCTGCCATTTCTCCATGGCCTGTCCTGCATTTCTGGTTTGGACACTTTTTGCAGCATGGCACTTTTGACCGATGGGAAGCGAGACTTCTTTGTAGCGCTGATTAGCCTTTCCAGGTTGCTTGGTTGGCCAAACAGGGAGTATGCGTTTTTTCCTGAATATATTCAGGAAAAAACGCATACGCCCTGTTTGGCCAAGGGCATCATTGTCGACGTTTTGCCGCTTTTCATATGCTTTAAAGGCGATTCGAATCTACCTCCTGAAACCTGTTTCCTGAAATTCTGCCTTGCTTTCAAATCCTCTTCGTTGCCTTCCCTCAATATATCTGTGGATGAGAGTTATCATTTATAGCTCTGCGGGTTTGTGAATTGCAGTGTCCCTGAGCTCCATTTTTCAACTGGCTTTTTTGGGAGCTGGCCGTAAAAGCGCGGGATTGCCTCAGGCCCTATTCTGCTTCTGGGCGGCAGGCTGAGCCTGTGGCTAATTCTTCTTCCTGATGGGAAAATAGAGTGACCTGTGCCTGTCCCAACACATAGATCTAGTCTCTCATTGGTTGCCCCTCTTCCCGTTCATCCTCAGGACAAATTGCATCCTGTAGGGGACAGGAGCTTAAAGGTGCTGATTCTCCAAGTAGGGAGATTGCTAGTAAAGTAGCTGGAAAGGCGAACCCGAGGACAAGGAGATGAGAAATGAGGTGCGTATTAGAAACCTTTCAAAATCACACGGTGTACCATCTTCTGGGTTTCTCATGCATGTTTTCCATATAGGAAGATGCCCTTGAACCTGGAGATTTGGGACCCATGGGATGGGTACCAGGCAGTATTACTTTAAAGGGTCTGCGTTTGCTCACCCAACCTCACCCAACCTTTCAGCCCCAAGAGTGTCCACCCTTATGTCTCATCCAGCTGTGGGTCTAGATATGGTTAATCCAGGTTGCATCACAGCCTCTGAACGAATTTTGTAAGAATTTCTCTCTCTTTCACTGTCTTTGTTTTACGGGTTTTTAAAAGTAATTTATTTTTATAATGGGGTTTAGCTGCTTTTCACGGCTGTGTTTATGCGGCTTTACACCCAATTGACTCACTTCCAGACAGATATCAATACATAGGTTTTAAGATTCTTACTAGTCACATATATTCTTGTGCGGTGAATAGGGGGTGTTGAGTCCAGTTCACTGAGCAAGGAGTAGGTCTTGTCTATTACATATTGGGTGTATGGAACGGTATCTGAGCGAATTTGAAACCCTTGTTTTATGCATCACCCCACCTCACCTTTCCCGTTAAGCAGCCCAAGTGTGTTTTCTAAACGTGTGACTCTGTTCTGTTTTGTAATTCAGTTCAAGTGTAGCGGTTTTTACATTCCCTCTATAAGTGATAGCTTATGATAAGTGTCTTTTTCTGTGTGACTTATTTCACTTAGGATCATCGTACCTAAATCCACTCATCTTGCCTCTACTAGCCTTATGACATTGATTTCATGTCTGAGTGATATTCCATTGTACATAAGGACCACAACTTCTTTATACATTTTTCTCTTTCCTGGGATATTTAAGGTGTCATGAAGTGGAGGTTCTTGTCAACAGAGCAGCCCTAAACTTTGGGGTGCCTGTGTCTTGCTGATTTTTAGTTTTCCCAATTTATACGCCCATGAGTGGACGTGCCCTATGCTCCCTAAGCTGTGTTTTTTCGATGTTTCAGGACACACCGTACACTTTTCCAGAGTGGCTGTTGGCAATTTACATCCCGCCCATCAGCGTAGCAAGGCTGCCATTTCTCCATGGCCTGTCCTGCATTTCTGGTTTTGACACTTTTTGCAGCATGGCACTTTTGACCGATGGGAAGCGAGACTTCTTTGTAGCACTGATTTGCCTTTCCAGGTTGCTTGGTTGGCCAAAAACGGCGTATGCGTTTTTTCCTGAATATATTCAGGAAAAAACGCATACGCCCTTTTTGGCCAAGGGCATCATTGTCGACGTTTTGCCGCTTTTCATGTGCTTTAAAGGAGATTCGAATCTACCTCCTGAAATCTGTTTCCTGCAATTCTGCCTTGCTTTCAAATCCTCTTCGTTGCCTTCCCTCAATATATCTGTGGATGAGAGTTATCATTCATAACTCTGCGGGTTTCTGAATTGCAGTGTCCCTGAGCTCCATTTTTCAACTGGCTTTTTTGGGAGCTGGCCGCAAAAGCGCGGGATTGCCTCAGGCACTATTCTGCTTCTGGGCGGCAGGCTTAGCCTGTGGTTAATTCTTCTTCCTGATGGGAAATAGAGTGACCTGTGCCTGTCCCAACACCTAGATCTAGTCTCTCATTGGTTGCCCCTCTTCCCGTTCATCCTCAGGACAAATTGCAACCTGTAGGGAACAGGAGCTTAAAGGTGCTGATTCTCCAAGTAGGGAGATTGCTAGTAAAGTAGCTGGAAAGGCGAACCCGAGCACAAGGAGATGAGAAATGAGGTGCGTATTAGAAACCTTTCAAAAACACACGGTGTACCATCTTCTGGGTTTCTCATGCATGTTTTCGATGTAGGAAGATGCCCTTGAACCTGGAGATTTGGGACCCAAGGGATGGGTACCAGGCAGTATTACTTTAAAGGTTCTGCGTTTGCTCACCCAACCTCACCCAACCTTTCAGCCCCAAGAGTGTCCACCCTTAAGTCTCATCCAGCTGTGGGTCTAGATATGTCAATCCAGGTTGCATCACAGCCTCTGAACGAATTGTGTAAGAATTTCTCTCTCTTTCACTGTCTTTGTTTTACGGGTTTTTAAAAGTAATTTATTTTTATAATGGGGTTTAGCTGCTTTTCACGGCTGTGTTTATGCGGCTTTACTCCCACTTGACTCACTTCCAGACAGATATCAATACATAGGTTTTAAGATTCTTACTAGTCACATATATTCTTGTGCGGTGAATAGGGGGTGTTGAGTCCAGTTCACTGAGCAAGGAGTAGGTCTTGTCTATTACATATTGGGTGTATGGAACGGTATCTGAGCGAATTTGAAACCCTTGTTTTATGCATTACCCCACCTCACCTTTCCCGCTCAGCAGCCATCGTGTGTTTTCTAAACGTGTGACTCTGTTCTGTTTTGTAATTCAGTTCAAGTGTAGCGGTTTTTACATTCCCTCTATAAGTGATAGCTTATGATAAGTGTCTTTTTCTGTGTGACTTATTTCACTTAGGATCATCGTACCTAAATCCACTCATCTTGCTTCTACTAGCCTTATGACATTGATTTCATGTCTGAGTGATATTCCATTGTACATAAGGACCACAACTTCTTTATCCATTTTTCTCTTTCCTGGGATATTTAAGGTGTCATGAAGTGGAGGTTCTTGTCAACAGAGCAGCCCTAAACTTTGGGGTGCCTGTGTCTTGCTGATTTTTAGTTTTCCCAATTTATACGCCCATGAGTGGACGTGCCCTATGCTCCCTAAGCTGTGTTTTTTCGATGTTTCAGGACACACCGTACACTTTTCCAGAGTGGCTGTTGGCAATTTACATCCCGCCCATCAGCGTAGCAAGGCTGCCATTTCTCCATGGCCTGTCCTGCATTTCTGGTTTGGACACTTTTTGCAGCATGGCACTTTTGACCGATGGGAAGCGAGACTTCTTTGTAGCACTGATTTGCCTTTCCAGGTTGCTTGGTTGGCCAAAAAGGGCGTATGCGTTTTTTCCTGAATATATTCAGGAAAAAACGCATACGCCCTTTTTGGCCAAGGGCATCATTGTCGACGTTTTGCCGCTTTTCATGTGCTTTAAAGGCGATTCGAATCTACCTCCTGAAATCTTTTTCCTGCAATTCTGCCTTGCTTTTAAATCCTCTTCGTTGCCTTCCCTCAATATATCTGTGGATGAGAGTTATCATTCATAACTCTGCGGGTTTCTGAATTGCAGTGTCCCTGAGCTCCATTTTTCAACTGGCTTTTTTGGGAGCTGGCCGCAAAAGCGCGAGATTGCCTCAGGCCCTATTCTGCTTCTGGGCGGCAGGCTTAGCCTGTGGTTAATTCTTCTTCCTGATGGGAAATAGAGTGACCTGTGCCTGTCCCAACACCTAGATCTAGTCTCTCATTGGTTGCCCCTCTTCCCGTTCATCCTCAGGACAAATTGCAACCTGTAGGGAACAGGAGCTTAAAGGTGCTGATTCTCCAAGTAGGGAGGTTGCTAGTAAAGTAGCTGGAAAGGCGAACCCGAGCACAAGGTGATGAGAAATGAGGTGCGTATTAGAAACCTTTCAAAATCACACGGTGTACCATCTTCTGGGTTTCTCATGCATGTTTTCGATGTAGGAAGATGCCCTTGAACCTGGAGATTTGGGACCCATGGGATGGGTACAAGGCAGTATTACTTTAAAGGGTCTGCGTTTGCTCACCCAACCTCACCCAACCTTTCAGCCCCAAGAGTGTCCACCCTTATGTCTCATCCAGCTGTGGGTCTAGATATGGTCAATCCAGGTTGCATCACAGCCTCTGAACGAATTTTGTAAGAATTTCTCTCTCTTTCACTGTCTTTGTTTTACGGGTTTTTAAAAGTAATTTATTTTTATAATGGGGTTTAGCTGCTTTTCACGGCTGTGTTTATGCGGATTTACACCCACTTGACTCACTTCCAGACAGATATCAATACATAGGTTTTAAGATTCTTACTAGTCACATATATTCTTGTGCGGTGAATAGGGGGTGTTGAGTCCAGTTCACTGAGCAAGGAGTAGGTCTTGTCTATTACATATTGGGTGTATGGAACGGTATCTGAGCGAATTTGAAACCCTTGTTTTATGCATCACCCCACCTCACCTTTCCCGTTAAGCAGCCATAGTGTGTTTTCTAAACGTGTGACTGTGTTCTGTTTTGTAATTCAGTTCAAGTGTAGCGGTTTTTACATTCCCTCTATAAGTGATAGCTTATGATAAGTGTCTTTTTCTGTGTGACTTATTTCACTTAGGATCATCGTACCTAAATCCACTCATCTTGCTTCTACTAGCCTTATGACATTGATTTCATGTCTGAGTGATATTCCATTGTACATAAGGACCACAACTTCTTTATCCATTTTTCTCTTTCCTGGGATATTTAAGGTGTCATGAAGTGGAGGTTCTTGTCAACAGAACAGCCCTAAACTTTGGGGTGCCTGTGTCTTGCTGATTTTTAGTTTTCCCAATTTATACGCCCATGAGTGGACGTGCCCTATGCTCCCTAAGCTGTGTTTTTTCGATGTTTCAGGACACACCGTACACTTTTCCAGAGTGGCTGTTGGCAATTTACATCCCGCCCATCAGCGTAGCAAGGCTGCCATTTCTCCATGGCCTGTCCTGCATTTCTGGTTTGGACACTTTTTGCAGCATGGCACTTTTGACCGATGGGAAGCGAGACTTCTTTGTAGCACTGATTTGCCTTTCCAGGTTGCTTGGTTGGCCAAAAAGGGCGTATGCGTTTTTTCCTGAATATATTCAGGAAAAAACGCATATGCCCTTTTTGGCGAAGGGCATCATTGTCGACGTTTTGCCGCTTTTCATGTGCTTTAAAGGCGATTCGAATCTACCTCCTGAAATCTGTTTCCTGCAATTCTGCCTTGCTTTCAAATCCTCTTCGTTGCCTTCCCTCAATATATCTGTGGATGAGAGTTATCATTCATAACTCTGCGGGTTTCTGAATTGCAGTGTCCCTGAGCTCCATTTTTCAACTGGCTTTTTTGGGAGCTGGCCGCAAAAGCGCGGGATTGCCTCAGGCCCTATTCTGCTTCTGGGCGGCAGGCTTAGCCTGTGGTTAATTCTTCTTCCTGATGGGAAATAGAGTGACCTGTGCCTGTCCCAACACCTAGATCTAGTCTCTCATTGGTTGCCCCTCTTCCCGTTCATCCTCAGGACAAATTGCAACCTGTAGGGAACAGGAGCTTAAAGGTGCTGATTCTCTAAGTAGGGAGATTGCTAGTAAAGTAGCTGGAAAGGCGAACCGGAGCACAAGGAGATGAGAAATGAGGTGCGTATTAGAAAGCTTTCAAAATCACACGGTGTACCATCTTCTGGGTTTCTCATGCATGTTTTCGATGTAGGCAGATGCCCTTGAACCTGGAGATTTGGGACCCATGGGATGGGTACCAGGCAGTATTACTTTAAAGGGTCTGCGTTTGCTCACCCAACCTCACCCAACCTTTCAGCCCCAAGAGTGTCCACCCTTATGTCTCATCCAGCTGTGTGTCTAGATATGTCAATCCAGGTTGCATCACAGCCTCTGAACGAATTATGTAAGAATTTCTCTCTCTTTCACTGTCTTTGTTTTACGGGTTTTTAAAAGTAATTTATTTTTATAATGGGGTTTAGCTGCTTTTCACGGCTGTGTTTATGCGGCTTTACACCCACTTGACTCACTTCCAGACAGATATCAATACATAGGTTTTAAGATTCTTACTAGTCACATATATTCTTGTGCGGTGAATAGGGGGTGTTGAGTCCAGTTCACTGAGCAAGGAGTAGGTCTTGTCTATTACATATTGGGTGTATGGAACGGTATCTGAGCGAATTTGAAACCCTTGTTTTATGCATCACCCCACCTCACCTTTCCCGCTCAGCAGCCATCGTGTGTTTTCTAAACGTGTGACTCTGTTCTGTTTTGTAATTCAGTTCAAGTGTAGCGGTTTTTACATTCCCTCTATAAGTGATAGCTTATGATAAGTGTCTTTTTCTGTGTGACTTATTTCACTTAGGATCATCGTACCTAAATCCACTCATCTTGCTTCTACTAGCCTTATGACATTGATTTCATGTCTGAGTGATATTCCATTGTACATAAGGACCACAACTTCTTTATCCATTTTTCTCTTTCCTGGGATATTTAAGGTGTCATGAAGTGGAGGTTCTTGTCAACAGAGCAGCCCTAAACTTTGGGGTGCCTGTGTCTTGCTGATTTTTAGTTTTCCCAATTTATACGCCCATGAGTGGACGTGCCCTATGCTCCCTAAGCTGTGTTTTTTCGATGTTTCAGGACACACCGTACACTTTTCCAGAGTGGCTGTTGGCAATTTACATCCCGCCCATCAGCGTAGCAAGGCTGCCATTTCTCCATGGCCTGTCCTGCATTTCTGGTTTGGACACTTTTTGCAGCATGGCACTTTTGACCGATGGGAAGCGAGACTTCTTTGTAGCACTGATTTGCCTTTCCAGGTTGCTTGGTTGGCCAAAAAGGGCGTATGCGTTTTTTCCTGAATATATTCAGGAAAAAACGCATACGCCCTTTTTGGCGAAGGGCATCATTGTCGACGTTTTGCCGCTTTTCATGTGCTTTAAAGGCGATTCGAATCTACCTCCTGAAATCTGTTTCCTGCAATTCTGCCTTGCTTTCAAATCCTCTTCGTTGCCTTCCCTCAATATATCTGTGGATGAGAGTTATCATTCATAACTCTGCGGGTTTCTGAATTGCAGTGTCCCTGAGCTCCATTTTTCAACTGGCTTTTTTGGGAGCTGGCCGCAAAAGCGCGGGATTGCCTCAGGCCCTATTCTGCTTCTGGGCGGCAGGCTTAGCCTGTGGTTAATTCTTCTTCCTGATGGGAAATAGAGTGACCTGTGCCTGTCCCAACACCTAGATCTAGTCTCTCATTGGTTGCCCCTCTTCCCGTTCATCCTCAGGACAAATTGCAACCTGTAGGGAACAGGAGCTTAAAGGTGCTGATTCTCCAAGTAGGGAGATTGCTAGTAAAGTAGCTGGAAAGGCGAACCCGAGCACAAGGAGATGAGAAATGAGGTGCGTATTAGAAACCTTTCAAAATCACACGGTGTACCATCTTCTGGGTTTCTCATGCATGTTTTCGATGTAGGCAGATGCCCTTGAACCTGGAGATTTGGGACCCATGGGATGGGTACCAGGCAGTATTACTTTAAAGGGTCTGCGTTTGCTCACCCAACCTCACCCAACCTTTCAGCCCCAAGAGTGTCCACCCTTATGTCTCATCCAGCTGTGGGTCTAGATATGGTCAATCCAGGTTGCATCACAGCCTCTGAACGAATTTTGTAAGAATTTCTCTCTCTTTCACTGTCTTTGTTTTACGGGTTTTTAAAAGTAATTTATTTTTATAATGGGGTTTAGCTGCTTTTCACGGCTGTGTTTATGCGGCTTTACACCCACTTGACTCACTTCCAGACAGATATCAATACATAGGTTTTAAGATTCTTACTAGTCACATATATTCTTGTGCGGTGAATAGGGGGTGTTGAGTCCAGTTCACTGAGCAAGGAGTAGGTCTTGTCTATTACATATTGGGTGTATGGAACGGTATCTGAGCGAATTTGAAACCCTTGTTTTATGCATCACCCCACCTCACCTTTCCCGTTAAGCAGCCATAGTGTGTTTTCTAAACGTGTGACTCTGTTCTGTTTTGTAATTCAGTTCAAGTGTAGCGGTTTTTACATTCCCTCTATAAGTGATAGCTTATGATAAGTGTCTTTTTCTGTGTGACTTATTTCACTTAGGATCATCGTACCTAAATCCACTCATCTTGCCTCTACTAGCCTTATGACATTGATTTCATGTCTGAGTGATATTCCATTGTACATAAGGACCACAACTTCTTTATCCATTTTTCTCTTTCCTGGGATATTTAAGGTGTCATGAAGTGGAGGTTCTTGTCAACAGAGCAGCCCTAAACTTTGGGGTGCCTGTGTCTTGCTGATTTTTAGTTTTCCCAATTTATACGCCCATGAGTGGACGTGCCCTATGCTCCCTAAGCTGTGTTTTTTCGATGTTTCAGGACACACCGTACACTTTTCCAGAGTGGCTGTTGGCAATTTACATCCCGCCCATCAGCGTAGCAAGGCTGCCATTTCTCCATGGCCTGTCCTGCATTTCTGGTTTTGACACTTTTTGCAGCATGGCACTTTTGACCGATGGGAAGCGAGACTTCTTTGTAGCACTGATTTGCCTTTCCAGGTTGCTTGGTTGGCCAAAAAGGGCGTATGCGTTTTTTCCTGAATATATTCAGGAAAAAACGCATACGCCCTTTTTGGCCAAGGGCATCATTGTCGACGTTTTGCCGCTTTTCATGTGCTTTAAAGGCGATTCGAATCTACCTCCTGAAATCTGTTTCCTGCAATTCTGCCTTGCTTTCAAATCCTCTTCGTTGCCTTCCCTCAATATATCTGTGGATGAGAGTTATCATTCATAACTCTGCGGGTTTCTGAATTGCAGTGTCCCTGAGCTCCATTTTTCAACTGGCTTTTTTGGGAGCTGGCCGCAAAAGCGCGGGATTGCCTCAGGCCCTATTCTGCTTCTGGGCGGCAGGCTTAGCCTGTGGTTAATTCTTCTTCCTGATGGGAAATAGAGTGACCTGTGCCTGTCCCAACACCTAGATCTAGTCTCTCATTGGTTGCCCCTCTTCCCGTTCATCCTCAGGACAAATTGCAACCTGTAGGGAACAGGAGCTTAAAGGTGCTGATTCTCCAAGTAGGGAGGTTGCTAGTAAAGTAGCTGGAAAGGCGAACCCGAGCACAAGGAGATGAGAAATGAGGTGCGTATTAGAAACCTTTCAAAATCACACGGTGTACCATCTTCTGGGTTTCTCATGCATGTTTTCGATGTAGGAAGATGCCCTTGAACCTGGAGATTTGGGACCCATGGGATGGGTACAAGGCAGTATTACTTTAAAGGGTCTGCGTTTGCTCACCCAACCTCACCCAACCTTTCAGCCCCAAGAGTGTCCACCCTTATGTCTCATCCAGCTGTGGGTCTAGATATGGTCAATCCAGGTTGCATCACAGCCTCTGAACGAATTTTGTAAGAATTTCTCTCTCTTTCACTGTCTTTGTTTTACGGGTTTTTAAAAGTAATTTATTTTTATAATGGGGTTTAGCTGCTTTTCACGGCTGTGTTTATGCGGCTTTACACCCACTTGACTCACTTCCAGACAGATATCAATACATAGGTTTTAAGATTCTTACTAGTCACATATATTCTTGTGCGGTGAATAGGGGGTGTTGAGTCCAGTTCACTGAGCAAGGAGTAGGTCTTGTCTATTACATATTGGGTGTATGGAACGGTATCTGAGCGAATTTGAAACCCTTGTTTTATGCATCACCCCACCTCACCTTTCCCGTTAAGCAGCCATAGTGTGTTTTCTAAACGTGTGACTCTGTTCTGTTTTGTAATTCAGTTCAAGTGTAGCGGTTTTTACATTCCCTCTATAAGTGATAGCTTATGATAAGTGTCTTTTTCTGTGTGACTTATTTCACTTAGGATCATCGTACCTAAATCCACTCATCTTGCCTCTACTAGCCTTATGACATTGATTTCATGTCTGAGTGATATTCCATTGTACATAAGGACCACAACTTCTTTATCCATTTTTCTCTTTCCTGGGATATTTAAGGTGTCATGAAGTGGAGGTTCTTGTCAACAGAGCAGCCCTAAACTTTGGGGTGCCTGTGTCTTGCTGATTTTTAGTGTTCCCAATTTATACGCCCATGAGTGGACGTGCCCTATGCTCCCTAAGCTGTGTTTTTTCGATGTTTCAGGACACACCGTACACTTTTCCAGAGTGGCTGTTGGCAATTTACATCCCGCCCATCAGCGTAGCAAGGCTGCCATTTCTCCATGGCCTGTCCTGCATTTCTGGTTTGGACACTTTTTGCAGCATGGCACTTTTGACCGATGGGAAGCGAGACTTCTTTGTAGCGCTGATTAGCCTTTCCAGGTTGCTTGGTTGGCCAAACAGGGCGTATGCGTTTTTTCCTGAATATATTCAGGAAAAAACGCATACGCCCTGTTTGGCCAAGGGCATCATTGTCGACGTTTTGCCACTTTTCATATGCTTTAAAGGCGATTCGAATCTACCTCCTGAAACCTGTTTCCTGAAATTCTGCCTTGCTTTCAAATCCTCTTCGTTGCCTTCCCTCAATATATCTGTGGATGAGAGTTATCAGTTATAGCTCTGCGGGTTTGTGAATTGCAGTGTCCCTGAGCTCCATTTTTCAACTGGCTTTTTTGGGAGCTGGCCGCAAAAGCGCGGGATTGCCTCAGGCCCTATTCTGCTTCTGGGCGGCAGGCTTAGCCTGTGGTTAATTCTTCTTCCTGATGGGAAATAGAGTGACCTGTGCCTGTCCCAACACCTAGATCTAGTCTCTCATTGGTTGCCCCTCTTCCCGTTCATCCTCAGGACAAATTGCAACCTGTAGGGAACAGGAGCTTAAAGGTGCTGATTCTCCAAGTAGGGAGATTGCTAGTAAAGTAGCTGGAAAGGCGAACCCGAGCACAAGGAGATGAGAAATGAGGTGCGTATTAGAAACCTTTCAAAATCACACGGTGTACCATCTTCTGGGTTTCTCATGCATGTTTTCGATGTAGGCAGATGCCCTTGAACCTGGAGATTTGGGACCCATGGGATGGGTACCAGGCAGTATTACTTTAAAGGGTCTGCGTTTGCTCACCCAACCTCACCCAACCTTTCAGCCCCAAGAGTGTCCACCCTTATGTCTCATCCAGCTATGGGTCTAGATATGTCAATCCAGGTTGCATCACAGCCTCTGAACGAATTGTGTAAGAATTTCTCTCTCTTTCACTGTCTTTGTTTTACGGGTTTTTAAAAGTAATTTATTTTTATAATGGGGTTTAGCTGCTTTTCACGGCTGTGTTTATGCGGCTTTACACCCACTTGACTCACTTCCAGACAGATATCAATAAATAGGTTTTAAGATTCTTACTAGTCACATATATTCTTGTGCGGTGAATAGGGGGTGTTGAGTCCAGTTCACTGAGCAAGGAGTAGGTCTTGTCTATTACATATTGGGTGTATGGAACGGTATCTGAGCGAATTTGAAACCCTTGTTTTATGCATCACCCCACCTCACCTTTCCCGCTCAGCAGCCATCGTGTGTTTTCTAAACGTGTGACTCTGTTCTGTTTTGTAATTCAGTTCAAGTGTAGCGGTTTTTACATTCCCTCTATAAGTGATAGCTTATGATAAGTGTCTTTTTCTGTGTGACTTATTTCACTTAGGATCATCGTACCTAAATCCACTCATCTTGCTTCTACTAGCCTTATGACATTGATTTCATGTCTGAGTGATATTCCATTGTACATAAGGACCACAACTTCTTTATCCATTTTTCTCTTTCCTGGGATATTTAAGGTGTCATGAAGTGGAGGTTCTTGTCAACAGAGCAGCCCTAAACTTTGGGGTGCCTGTGTCTTGCTGATTTTTAGTTTTCCCAATTTATACGCCCATGAGAGGATGTGCCCTATGCTCCCTAAGCTGTGTTTTTTCGATGTTTCAGGACACACCATACACTTTTCCAGAGTGGCTGTTGGCAATTTACATCCCGCCCATCAACGTAGCAAGGCTGCCATTTCTCCATGGCCTGTCCTGCATTTCTGGTTTTGACACTTTTTGCAGCATGGCACTTTTGACCGATGGGAAGCGAGACTTCTTTGTAGCACTGATTTGCCTTTCCAGGTTGCTTGGTTGGCCAAAAAGGGCGTATGCGTTTTTTCCTGAATATATTCAGGAAAAAACGCATACGCCCTTTTTGGCCAAGGGCATCATTGTCCACGTTTTGCCTCTTTTCATGTGCTTTAAAGGCGATTCGAATCTACCTCCTGAAATCTGTTTCCTGCAATTCTGCCTTGCTTTCAAATCCTCTTCGTTGCCTTCCCTCAATATATCTGTGGATGAGAGTTATCATTCATAACTCTGCGGGTTTCTGAATTGCAGTGTCCCTGAGCTCCATTTTTCAACTGGCTTTTTTGGGAGCTGGCCGCAAAAGCGCGGGATTGCCTCAGGCCCTATTCTGCTTCTGGGCGGCAGGCTTAGCCTGTGGTTAATTCTTCTTCCTGATGGGAAATAGAGTGACCTGTGCCTGTCCCAACACCTAGATCTAGTCTCTCATTGGTTGCCCCTCTTCCCGTTCATCCCCAGGACAAATTGCAACCTGTAGGGAACAGGAGCTTAAAGGTGCTTATTCTCCAAGTAGGGAGATTGCTAGTAAAGTAGCTGGAAAGGCGAACCCGAGCACAAGGAGATGAGAAATGAGGTGCGTATTAGAAACCTTTCAAAATCACACGGTGTACCATCTTCTGGGTTTCTCATGCATGTTTTCGATGTAGGCAGATGCCCTTGAACCTGGAGATTTGGGACCCATGGGATGGGTACCAGGCAGTATTACTTTAAAGGGTCTGCGTTTGCTCACCCAGCCTCACCCAACCTTTCAGCCCCAAGAGTGTCCACCCTTATGTCTCATCCAGCTGTGGGTCTAGATATGTCAATCCAGGTTGCATCACAGCCTCTGAACGAATTGTGTAAGAATTTCTCTCTCTTTCACTGTCTTTGTTTTACGGGTTTTTAAAAGTAATTTATTTTTATAATGGGGTTTATCTGCTTTTCACAGCTGTGTTTATGCGGCTTTACACCCACTTGACTCACTTCCAGACAGATATCAATAAATAGGTTTTAAGATTCTTACTAGTCACATATATTCTTGTGCGGTGAATAGGGGGTGTTGAGTCCAGTTCACTGAGCAAAGAGTAGGTCTTGTCTATTACATATTGGGTGTATGGAACGGTATCTGAGCGAATTTGAAACCCTTGTTTTATGCATCACCCCACCTCACCTTTCCCGCTCAGCAGCCATCGTGTGTTTTCTAAACGTGTGACTCTGTTCTGTTTTGTAATTCAGTTCAAGTGTAGCGGTTTTTACATTCCCTCTATAAGTGATAGCTTATGATAAGTGTCTTTTTCTGTGTGACTTATTTCACTTAGGATCATCGTACCTAAATCCACTCATCTTGCTTCTACTAGCCTTATGACATTGATTTCATGTCTGAGTGATATTCCATTGTACATAAGGACCACAACTTCTTTATCCATTTTTCTCTTTCCTGGGATATTTAAGGTGTCATGAAGTGGAGGTTCTTGTCAACAGAGCAGCCCTAAACTTTGGGGTGCCTGTGTCTTGCTGATTTTTAGTTTTCCCAATTTATACGCCCATGAGTGGACGTGCCCTATGCTCCATAAGCTGTGTTTTTTCGATGTTTCAGGACACACCGTACACTTTTCCAGAGTGGCTGTTGGCAATTTACATCCCGCCCATCAGCGTAGCAAGGCTGCCATTTCTCCATGGCCTGTCCTGCATTTCTGGTTTTGACACTTTTTGCAGCATGGCACTTTTGACCGAAGGGAAGCGAGACTTCTTTGTAGCACTGATTTGCCTTTCCAGGTTGCTTGGTTGGCCAAAAGGGCGTATGCGTTTTTTCCTGAATATATTCAGGAAAAAACGCATACGCCCTTTTTGGCCAAGGGCATCATTGTCGACGTTTTACCGCTTTTCATGTGCTTTAAAGGCGATTCGAATCTACCTCCTGAAATCTGTTTCCTGCAATTCTGCCTTGATTTAAAATCCTCTTCGTTGCCTTCCCTCAATATATCTGTGGATGAGAGTTATCATTCATAACTCTGCGGGTTTCTGAATTGCAGTGTCCCTGAGCTCCATTTTTCAACTGGCTTTTTTGGGAGCTGGCCGCAAAAGCGCGGGATTGCCTCAGGCCCTATTCTGCTTCTGGGCGGCAGGCTTAGCCTGTGGTTAATTCTTCTTCCTGATGGGAAATAGAGTGACCTGTGCCTGTCCCAACACCTAGATCTAGTCTCTCATTGGTTGCCCCTCTTCCCGTTCATCCTCAGGACAAATTGCAACTGTAGGGAACAGGAGCTTAAAGGTGCTGATTCTCCAAGTAGGGAGGTTGCTAGTAAGTAGCTGGAAAGGCGAACCCGAGCACAAGGAGATGAGAAATGAGGTGCGTATTAGAAACCTTTCAAAATCACACGGTGTACCATCTTCTGGGTTTCTCATGCATGTTTTCGATGTAGGAAGATGCCCTTGAACCTGGAGATTTGGGACCCATGGGATGGGTACAAGGCAGTATTACTTTAAAGGGTCTGCGTTTGCTCACCCAACCTCACCCAACCTTTCAGCCCCAAGAGTGTCCACCCTTATGTCTCATCCAGCTGTGGGTCTAGATATGGTCAATCCAGGTTGCATCACAGCCTCTGAACGAATTTTGTAAGAATTTCTCTCTCTTTCACTGTCTTTGTTTTACGGGTTTTTAAAAGTAATTTATTTTTATAATGGGGTTTAGCTGCTTTTCATGGCTGTGTTTATGCGGCTTTACACCCACTTGACTCACTTCCAGACAGATATCAATACATAGGTTTTAAGATTCTTACTAGTCACATATATTCTTGTGCGGTGAATAGGGGGTGTTGAGTCCAGTTCACTGAGCAAGGAGTAGGTCTTGTCTATTACATATTGGGTGTATGGAACGGTATCTGAGCGAATTTGAAACCCTTGTTTTATGCATCACCCCACCTCACCTTTCCGTTAAGCAGCCATAGTGTGTTTTCTAAACGTGTGACTCCTGTTCTGTTTTGTAATTCAGTTCAAGTGTAGCGGTTTTTACATTCCCTCTATAAGTGATAGCTTATGATAAGTGTCTTTTTCTGTGTGACTTATTTCACTTAGGATCATCGTACCTAAATCCACTCATCTTGCTTCTACTAGCCTTATGACATTGATTTCATGTCTGAGTGATATTCCATTGTACATAAGGACCACAACTTCTTATCCATTTTTCTCTTTCCTGGGATATTTAAGGTGTCATGAAGTGGAGGTTCTTGTCAACAGAGCAGCCCTAAACTTTGGGGTGCCTGTGTCTTGCTGATTTTTAGTTTTCCCAATTTATACGCCCATGAGTGGACGTGCCCTATGCTCCCTAAGCTGTGTTTTTTCGATGTTTCAGGACACACCGTACACTTTTCCAGAGTGGCTGTTGGCAATTTACATCCCGCCCATCAGCGTAGCAAGGCTGCCATTTCTCCATGGCCTGTCCTGCATTTCTGGTTTGGACACTTTTTGCAGCATGGCACTTTTGACCGATGGGAAGCGAGACTTCTTTGTAGCGCTGATTAGACTTTCCAGGTTGCTTGGTTGGCCAAACAGGGCGTATGCGTTTTTTCCTGAATATATTCAGGAAAAAACGCATACGCCCTGTTTGGCCAAGGGCATCATTGTCGACGTTTTGCCACTTTTCATATGCTTTAAAGGCGATTCGAATCTACTCCTGAAAACCTGTTTCCTGAAATTCTGCCTTGCTTTCAAATCCTCTTCGTTGCCTTCCCTCAATATATCTGTGGATGAGAGTTATCAGTTATAGCTCTGCGGGTTTGTGAATTGCAGTGTCCCTGAGCTCCATTTTTCAACTGGCTTTTTTGGGAGCTGGCCGCAAAAGCGCGGGATTGCCTCAGGCCCTATTCTGCTTCTGGGCGGCAGGCTGAGCCCGTGGTTAATTCTTCTTCCTGATGGGAAAATAGAGTGACCTGTGCCTGTCCCAACACATAGATCTAGTCTCTCATTGGTTGCCCCTCTTCCCGTTCATCCTCAGGACAAATTGCATCCTGGTAGGGGACAGGAGCTTAAAGGTGCTGATTCTCCAAGTAGGGAGATTGCTAGTAAAGTAGCTGGAAAGGCGAACCCGAGCACAAGGAGATGAGAAATGAGGTGTGTATTAGAAACCTTTCAAAATCACACGGTGTACCATCTTCTGGGTTTCTCATGCATGTTTTCGATGTAGGAAGATGCCCTTGAACCTGGAGGTTTGGGACCCATGGGATGGGTACCAGGCAGTATTACTTTTAAGGGTCTGCGTTTGCTCACCCAACCTCACCCAACCTTTCAGCCCCAAGAGTGTCCACCCTTATGTCTCATCCAGCTGTGGGTCTAGATATGGTCAATCCAGGTTGCATCACAGCCTCTGAACGAATTGTGTAAGAATTTCTCTCTCTTTCACTGTCTTTGTTTTACGGTTTTTAAAGTAATTTAATTTTATAATGGGTTTAGCTGCTTTTCACGGCTGTGTTTTATGCGGCTTTACACCCACTTGACTCACTTCCAGACAGATATCAATACATAGGTTTTAAGATTCTTACTAGTCACATATATTCTTGTGCGGTGAATAGGGGGTGTTGAGTCCAGTTCACTGAGCAAGGAGTAGGTCTTGTCTATTACATATTGGGTGTATGGAACGGTATCTGAGCGAATTTTGAAACCCTTGTTTTATGCATCACCCCACCTCACCTTTCCCGCTCAGCAGCCATCGTGTGTTTTCTAAACGTGTGACTCTGTTCTGTTTTGTAATTCAGTTCAAGTGTAGCGGTTTTTACATTCCCTCTATAAGTGATAGCTTATGATAAGTGTCTTTTTCTGTGTGGACTTATTTCACTTAGGATCATCGTACCTAAATCCACTCATCTTGCTTCTACTAGCCTTATGACATTGATTTCATGTCTGAGTGATATTCCATTGTACATAAGGACCACAACTTCTTTTTCCATTTTTCTCTTTCCTGGGATATTTAAGGTGTCATGAAGTGGAGGTTCTTGTCAACAGAGCCAGCCCTAAACTTTGGGGTGCCTGTGCCTTGCTGATTTTTAGTTTTCCCAATTTATACGCCCATGAGTGGACGTGCCTATGCTCCCTAAGCTGTGTTTTTTCGATGTTTCAGGACACACCGTACACTTTTTCCAGAGTGGCTGTTGGCAATTTACATCCGCCCATCAGCGTAGCAAGGCTTGCCATTTCTCCATGGCCTGTCCTGCATTTCTGGTTTGGACACTTTTTGCAGCATGGCACTTTTGACCGATGGGAAGCGAGACTCTTTGTAGCGCTGATTAGCCTTTCCAGGTTGCTTGGTTGGCCAAACAGGGAGTATGCGTTTTTTCCTGAATATATTCAGGAAAAAACGCATACGCCCTGTTTGGCCCAGGGCATCATTGTCGACGTTTTGCCGCTTTTCATATGCTTAAAGGCGATTCGAATCTACCTCCTGAAACTGTTTCCTGAAATTCTGCCTTGCTTTCAATCCTCTTCGTTGCCTTCCCTCAATATATCTGTGGATGAGAGTTATCATTTATAGCTCTGCGGGTTTGTGAATTGCAGTGTCCCTGAGCTCCATTTTTCAACTGGCTTTTTTGGGAGCTGGCCGTAAAAGCGCGGGATTGCCTCAGGCCCTATTCTGCTTCTGGGCGGCAGGCTGAGCCTGTGGCTAATTCTTCTTCCTGATGGGAAAATAGAGTGACCTGTGCCTGTCCCAACACATAGATCTAGTCTCTCATTGGTTTGCCCCTCTTCCCGTTCATCCTCTAGGACAAATTGCATCCTGTAGGGGACAGGAGCTTAAAGGTGCTGATTCTCCAAGTAGGGAGATTGCTAGTAAAGTAGCTGGAAAGGCGAACCCGAGGACAAGGAGATGAGAAATGAGGTGCGTATTAGAAACCTTTCAAAATCACACGGTTGTACCATCTTCTGGTTTCTCATGCATGTTTCCATATAGGAAGATGCCCTTGAACCTGGAGATTTGGGACCCATGGGATGGGTACCAGGCAGTATTACTTTAAAGGGTCTGCGTTTGCTCACCCAACCTCACCCAACCTTTCAGCCCCAAGAGTGTCCACCCTTATGTCTCATCCAGCTGTGGGTCTAGATATGGTTAATCCAGGTTGCATCACAGCCTCTGAACGAATTTTGTAAGAATTTCTCTCTCTTTCACTGTCTTTGTTTTACGGGTTTTTAAAAGTAATTTATTTTTATAATGGGGTTTAGCTGCTTTTCACGGCTGTGTTTATGCGGCTTACACCCAATTGACTCACTTCCAGACAGATATCAATACATAGGTTTTAAGATTCTTACTAGTCACATATATTCTTGTGCGGTGAATAGGGGGTGTTGAGTCCAGTTCACTGAGCAAGGAGTAGGTCTTGTCTATTACATATTGGGTGTATGGAACGGTATCTGAGCGAATTTGAAACCCTTGTTTTATGCATCACCCCACTCACCTTTCCCGTTAAGCAGCCCAAGTGTGTTTTCTAAACGTGTGACTCTGTTCTGTTTTGTAATTCAGTTCAAGTGTAGCGGTTTTTACATTCCCTCTATAAGTGATAGCTTATGATAAGTGTCTTTTTTCTGTGTGACTTATTTCACTTAGGATCATCGTACCTAAATCCACTCATCTTGCCTCTACTAGCCTTATGACATTGATTTCATGTCTGAGTGATATTCCATTGTACATAAGGACCACAACTTCTTTATACATTTTTCTCTTTTCCTGGGATATTTAAGGTGTCATGAAGTGGAGGTTCTTGTCAACAGAGCAGCCCTAAACTTTGGGGTGCCTGTGTCTTGCTGATTTTTAGTTTTCCCAATTTATACGCCCATGAGTGGACGTGCCCTATGCTCCCCTAAGCTGTGTTTTTCGATGTTTCAGGACACACCGTACACTTTTCCAGAGTGGCTGTTGGCCAAATTTACATCCCGCCCATCAGCGTAGCAAGGCTGCCATTTCTCCATGGCCTGTCCTGCATTTCTGGTTTTGACACTTTTTGCAGCATGGCACTTTTGACCGATGGGAAGCGAGACTTCTTTGTAGCACTGATTTGCCTTTCCAGGTTGCTTGGTTGGCCAAAAAGGGCGTATGCGGTTTTTTCCTGAATATATTCAGGAAAAAACGCATACGCCCTTTTTGGCCAAGGGCATCATTGTCGACGTTTTGCCGCTTTTCATGTGCTTTAAAGGAGATTCGAATCTACCTCCTGAAATCTGTTTCCTGCAATTCTGCCTTGCTTTCAAATCCTCTTCGTTGCCTTCCCTCAATATATCTGTGGATGGAGAAGTTATCATTCATAACGTCTGCGGGTTTTCTGAATTGCAGTGTCCCTGAGC
This sequence comes from Eschrichtius robustus, assembly GCF_028021215.1. Classification (NCBI taxonomy): domain Eukaryota; kingdom Metazoa; phylum Chordata; class Mammalia; order Artiodactyla; family Eschrichtiidae; genus Eschrichtius; species Eschrichtius robustus. The sequence goes on from NW_027175314.1 coordinate 460,722, forward strand.
TCCCATTTTTCAACTGGCTTTTTTGGGAGCTGGCCGCAAAGCGCGGGATTGCCTCAGGCACTATTCTGCTTCTGGGCGGCAGGCTTAGCCTGTGGTTAATTCTTCTTCCTGATGGGAAATAGAGTGACCTGTGCCTGTCCCAACACCTAGATCTAGTCTCTCATTGGTTGCCCCTCTTCCCGTTCATCCTCAGGACAAATTGCAACCTGTAGGGAACAGGAGCTTAAAGGTGCTGATTCTCCAAGTAGGGAGATTGCTAGTAAAGTAGCTGGAAAGGCGAACCCGAGCACAAGGAGATGAGAAATGAGGTGCGTATTAGAAACCTTTCAAAAACACACGGTGTACCATCTTCTGGGTTTCTCATGCATGTTTTCGATGTAGGAAGATGCCCTTGAAACTGGAGATTTGGGACCCAAGGGATGGGTACCAGGCAGTATTACTTTAAAGGTTCTGCGTTTGCTCACCCAACCTCACCCAACCTTTCAGCCCCAAGAGTGTCCACCCTTAAGTCTTCATCCAGCTGTGGGTCTAGATATGTCAATCCAGGTTGCATCACAGCCTCTGAACGAATTGTGTAAAGAATTTCTCTCTCTTTCACTGGTCTTTGTTTTACGGGTTTTTAAAAGTAATTTATTTTTATAATGGGGTTTAGCTGCTTTTCACGGCTGTGTTTATGCGGCTTTACTCCCACTTGACTCACTTCCAGACAGATATCAATACATAGGTTTTAAGATTCTTACTAGTCACATATATTCTTGTGCGGTGAATAGGGGGTGTTGAGTCCAGTTCACTGAGCAAGGAGTAGGTCTTGTCTATTACATATTGGGTGTATGGAACGGTATCTA